>NC_090439.1:297654295-297954295 GCF_031143425.1 Pleurodeles waltl | reverse complement strand
AGCGCCTAAAAAAACAAGAACTCTCACGTTGGTGGGACTACACGATTTTACAGAAGTATATGGAAAACAACCAAATCCTGTGGGGTCTGAGGGTCATCTTAATTCCATCTTTTGATGACCTTAGCCCTGACTTACTTAAGGAGTGGGAACAACTACTAATCACTTCATCATATGGTATGATGGATGTACTTATTCGGGATGCTAAGGCCAAGCGAGATAAACTCTTACAGGATATTGCACTTTTGGAAAAAGAGATTAATGACATAGACTCAACTGACAATAAAACAAAAAACTTTGCCATTCTTAAGGAGGTCTTACATAAACACCAACTATATATAAAGGACAAGAAATTACGCAAACTTAGGAGAGATGACAATGACTATAAGAATGGGAGGGTCTTTACCTTTGCACGCAAGTATGATAACTCCAAAGTGGATAGCAATAGGGAATCCCCAATCACTAAGAAAAATATTCCTTCTTCTAATCTCACCACTAGCGACACAGATATATCCAGTATCTCAAGTGGAACTAGTGAAGACACAAGGGACCAAACATTACTATCCACCTCCACACATAGATCACCTTTTTTATTAGAACTGGAGAGATTTCGGAGAGGCCAAAAACAACTCCAGAGGAGAGAAGAAATAACCACAAGACCATCAGACGGGGGAAACACAAGTTCAAATACAAACAGACGACTAGAGGGCGTTGCCACACGTTCGATAACTCGCAATGCTCAACAATGACGGATAAACATGTTTCTACAGGAGATACTCCTGATACCATCTCTATCGTTAATCTATCTTCTACAACCCTGAATCCTGACCAAATCAACATTCTTAGAAAAGGTCTAGGGTTTGTACCCACTACACTTCCAGACTTTACACAACTACATATCGGTCTGTTCTAATTTATTCGCAAATGCAAACTCTATAAATACTTCTATGACATAAACACCCCTGTTCGGGCCGCCACTGCCTTGTATCACACCCCCAAAACAATGACCATCAAGGATGTCAAGGACATTCAAACCTTACTATCAATTGAACACAGAGAGGGCCACATGCCATCACTTGCGGAGATTCTTTCTGATCTAAATATAGATTCCAAAACTAGGACCCCTAGCGGTCTAAAGACAACTTCCAAGTTTACACCTATAATACCCAGGGATTATGCAATTGACTCCTTTTGTAATAAGGTTACCAGCGATCTTTATCGCATGGAGGAACAATATGTGTTGGGACACAAGTCCATCCCTGTGCACAACATTACTCTAGCTGAGAAGCAAGCCTTATCTTCACTCGGATCTTGCAATGGCATAGTCATTAAAGAAGCAGACAAGGGTGGGAACATTGTGATTATGGACAGAACGGATTACGTATCCGAACTGGATCGTCAACTGTCAGACTGTACCGCATACCTCAAACTCACTTCCAACCCTATGCCGGGAGTGAATAGGTGCATTTTACAGAAACTACAAACTTTCCTGAATCTTGACTTGATATCTGATATGGAATTTAAATACCTGTACAACAACACACCTACCTCACCTTGCATCTACATTCTACCGAAGATACATAAAACGGGCTTGTTTCCCCCGGGCAGACCTATCATTTCAGGCATTGGCTCCCCTACGGAGAAATTGTCAGAATACATAGACACCTTCCTCCAGCCTTTTGTCCAGAACGTACCCTCTTATATCAAGAACACGAAAGACCTACTGTGTAAAATTGCGGATTATGACTGGACGGAGGGCCACTACTTAGTCACCTTGGATGTTACTTCATTATACACAAGCATCCCGAGAATAGAGGGTCTTACTGCTATCCAACATTTTCTGGACACTAGAGATGCCTCCCTACTAGACCATACTAATATGTTTATGGACCTGATAAGTTTGGTCCTAGACAACAACATTTTCCTACATAATGGAGGCTGGTATTGCCAGATACAAGGAGTAGCCATGGGGGCGAAATTTTCTCCATCATATGCCAATCTATATATGGGATACCTGGAAGAAACACATGTGTGGCGTTCCTGCCCTCCTCTCCTGACACAACACATTCTTTACTGGGTCAGATATATCGATGACATTTTAGTTTTTTGGTCAGGCGATGCATCTTCACTTGTAGCTTTCACAGAGCACCTAAACAATAATACCTTTAATATCAAGTTTACTCATGAGGCCAGTCAATCTTCCATCAATTTTCTGGATCTTACTATTTACATTGAGCATGGAAATATCTGTACTAAATTGTTCAGAAAGCCCACAGCATGCAATGCTATTGTGCACTCCACTAGTTCACATCCTAAGCCCCAAATCAATGCTATTCCTTATGTGGAAAGTACAAGGATCCGCCGTAACTGTAGTGAGGAGCAGGTATTCCAAGAAGAATTGCACAACATGGAACTACGTTTCAGACACAGAGGCTACCACCCACAGACCCTCAACAAAGCCTGCAACAAGATCATGAAAATCAAACGCCCTAACTTACTCACCAACACTAAGAAGAACAGTTCACAAGAACGCATCTCTCTTGTTATCAAACATAGTGCACTAAGCTCCCAAATCTATAAAACTGTACGTAAACATTGGTCTTTGCTACTAACTGACGAGACTTTAAAGAATGGTCTTACGGCAAAACCCAGCATCATTTACAAAAGGGGCACCACCCTACGGGACCAGTTATGTCACAGTTTCATGCCACCTGAGAATAGGGACACCTGGCTGCCTAAACCACCACCAGGCACTTACAGATGTGGACACTGTAACATCTGTGGGTATATTAAAGATAAGACAGTAAGGTTCCAGTACAACACCCTGGTTACACACGAACTAAAACACTTTATCAATTGCAACACAAGTTATGTGGTGTATTGCATTGTCTGTACATGTGGGCTCATCTATGTTGGTAGTACCATTCGACCACTAAAAGAGCGAATTCAAGAACACCTGAGAGCCATTCGGTCATCCAACATCAACTATCCTTTTGCGACTCACTATAATGAGACCCATGGACACAGGGAAGTCCTGGACATCTGTATCCATGGGATTGACTCTCTGAACAGGATGCCTCGAGGAGGCAACCGTACTTTGGCCTTAAGACGCCTAGAAAGCAGGTGGATTATTAAACTACGAGCGGTTGAACAGGGCCTTAATATCCACAAGGACCTCCGTGTATTTCTTTAAATATAGATGCCTTGCATTTTCCCTTATCTCCTGAATACACTCTCACTATGTGATCAGGGACATTTTTGTCCATAATGATACAATTTGGGACTTAGCTACTTTTCGCTGTATTCCATAAGGAGAACATAACAATGACTATGCACTTACTCAGTAACACACCATTTTGTTAGAAGTTTGCTACCTATGATTAACCTTTTTCTTTCCTCCTTCCCTCTCGTGTATTACATGACTGTATATGTTAAATATTATACAATATATTGTACATAATGTTGTCCTTTTGAAAAGTCTACTTACCTGTTATTATACAAACTTTTGATTGTCCTCCATATCACTCACACCATGCTCAATGTCAATATTATGTATTAGTGCTGTACAAACATATGTCCCACTTTCAAGGGTCACACGCCGATTTGTGTTCCATTTCCAATTGATTTTATGCCATGTATATTGTGCTTAGTGTCATATATATTTTCTCACTTTTGTAGTAATGCTACAACTTTCCATACGTTCACCTTGTATGCCCCTCCTTATAAAAACTCTATATAGTGAAACCTTTCTTTAAAATAACAACTCTAGTAAAGTTATCTCTGTAACATCACTTGTTATCTCTGTGCACTTTTCTAACTTTGTGGGTTTCTGCACTCCAGCATTTTGGTTCACGCTATTTAATGAAACTAAACGCAGCATTGTCTACACTGATGCTCGGACACACTCCAATATGGCGCCCATATTAGTGCCTTTGAATACGAGTGTTTTCTGCTCGTTTCCTGCCCTTTCAGTTTTAGTCCTTCCTCTATGTTCTAGAGTGCACGCATATAGACGCCGACACTCCATGGGGAACTGTCTTCTTACAGTACACGGCAGCATTATCATGCGCTGCGGTTAACTTCACACTGCGGTTTTTCCTGACTCCCGGATTCTGGGGGCAGTACAGGTAAGGGAGAAGGCTGTTTGCCTTTCTCCTTTATTCCGCACACAGTAGCCTTTATTATTATTACGAGAAACACTAATGTAGAGGGCATCTCTATACTTTCACTTTGTTCCCAGCAGCTATTTGCTCACGGAGTTTTACTTTGTTAACCTGACAGTTATTTCCATGTCTGGCGAACAACTAGTTTATTTAAACTGCTTTCTCTTGATTGTTGGACGTTCCTTTACCATGTGAGTTAACACCTTCATGGGTTTGCCTACTCGTGCCAACAGCTTTGATTTTGACATACATTTTGCTTTATTTGCTTCACGTGTCAGCTTACCTACAGCGTTCATTCGGCTTTTAGCCCTTTCCTATATGGAATGTAACAACGCAGCCAATTTATGGGCCCCTTTCACTGTATAGCTATTGTTAATCACTCCCCTTGCACCATTGATGTGTCTCTCTGAACTTTTTTCACGCTTCTTATGAGGCATTTCTTCTTTTTTGTTCGTTTAAATCTACAGGCTGGGTCTACTCAGGCCTTTCAGACAGTGTTTTCCTACACTACGGATACACTCAAGGATACAGAATTTTGTCTTAGAAGAATACTTGTCCCCTGTTCATAAGGGACGTATTTATACCTTGTTGGACTACTCAGTGTTTTTGGTAGGTTCATTACCGCCTTCCCCCTCCCCTTTTTTCCTTTTTCTCCTTTCTTTTTTCTTTTTTCATATTGCCCAGTGCTTCACCCGTAGAATAGGGAATAACAAATTGTATTAACAGTGTGATTTTTTTTTTTTCTTCCTTTGTTTCTGGTTCTCCTCCTCAGATATAGTATCACCATTGGAGTGTTAACAGAAGTACTCTAGTTACTCAAATGGTAGTTTTTTTAGGTAAATTTAACGCATCTACGGGCACCGTTTGTCTCACCCATATATACAGTAGGTGCACAATGCTAATACTTTTACCCTGGTGGTTAATAAGCACACCCCTCACTGAACTCTTTTCTCCTGTGTTGGCTCTCTCCATCCCTACTCTTCTTTACTTAAAATATATATTTTTCTTACTCACCGCCTCCCTATACTCACTGATTATATATAGGGTGGCTTTTCTTGGTGTTCTATGTCTTAATACAATGGGCTATCTCTATAACTTATATGACTATCCATGCACGCCGAAAGGCTAATTCACCTTATATATAAACTTTTTTGCTGTTTATTTTAACTTCAATATGTTACATCATTCTTTATTGTACCTACCGGATGGTAGTGTCATTATTTGTAAATATTTCCCATTTGTCTCTGTTTCCAGCCTTGAAAAAGTCTGTGAGGACTTAACACGTGTTGGCTGTTTTGAACTCATTCATACCTGTTCTAATATATGGACTTGATTATCTTTTGAGTTTCTATTCGACTACCCATCACAAAGGATTAAAACATCTACTGTAAATTTACTCATCTCTGACTTATCTTTTTGGAGTGCCCTGGTTGCTCTTTTTTCTTGCATTCTGTACTTTATAGCACATGACATAGATGGTTCGGCTTTCCGCCTCTGTTTGTGTGCATTTTGAAACCCTTGGTGGTTGGATTTCCTGCACCAGGCTGGCACCCGTCACAAGACTGTAATTCTGATATGTTACTCTGGAGCTCTTTGTCTCAGATGTGCGACCACACTTTTCAGGAACACCGGTACCCTGTGGCTGCTTTTCCAAGAGATTTATTTAGCTGCTTGGAGACTTCCTTTGTAGAAATAATTGTGCTACACAGAGTAACTTCCCCTACAACCCCTCTCCCTTTTGTTTGCGTGCAAATCAAAGAAAGAAAGAAAACCGAACCAAAAAGAAACACTTACCTGACAGCAGCTTGTTTTTGTTGTTTTTCCCCTCCTCTCGCTTGCTACCTGAGGGACGAATACCAGTAACAACCTGAAGACCTAGGAGGAGCAAAGAATAAAAGAAAATTTAGTCCGTAAAAGGAAGGAGGAGAAGAACAGAAGAACTAGAGTTATAGAGTTAGACACAAGACTATATATACTGAATAGGATTCTTTTTGGAAATTCAAATAAAAAAACACCTTCATAATCATCCCTGGTTGTTCAAATTCTTAGGGATTAGCAGAAACCCGGTGACCTCCCTGGGAAAACCCTATGACAGTACTCTTACTTTAAATATATATAAAAAGGGAGATCTTATACCCAGGTATAACATCAGGGCTTGACCATGGCACTCAATATCACTGGAGTGCGTCATATGCTTGCTGTTGTCAGGAGATGCATAGTACTTGTTCTTGGAGACTCCACCAACCAACTTGCGATCATTCCCGAAAATAATGACCTTCTAGTGGGTTAATATACATGATTAAGACAGTTGTTTCTTATTAAATTACACATGATGTACATTTTGTACATATTACAAATGTCTATTGGGAATGAAACACTAGCAGGATACACTTGACCCATCTCATTGTATACGTCTACATAGACAATAAACATTTCAATTAGTTACCACACTTGATGGCAGAAAATTATGTCAATGACATTTCATCACTTTATAAAGGTTGCTGAATGGACATGCTCAATATGTAATCCTGAGATTCCACTTGCACGCCCTGCTAAACTTTAATATGGAGATATGTTCACTCTTGTTTGCCACACCATAACCATCTACTAACAGTGATTATATTTTAGTGTCACATGCGCTCCGTGGCCAAAGACATGAGAATATAACAGCATCCCCGAAATGTTACTATCCTAACAAATATACAGAGACATCTGCACATCATATGACTCTACTTACTCACAATGACTGCACACAAATTAATATTGAGAGCTTGAGCTCTGGCAGAATAAACTACAATCTCCAGATAGCATAGCACACTAGTGGCACTTTAACACTCAGTGGCGAAACAAACCCACACACCAATCCTCCGGAAAGACGTCCAATAAACAATGATGAGGGCTCTAATCCTGATAGAATAAACTACAACCACCAGTCACTGTGGATGGCACTGTGTGGTGATTTATGCCTTTATGTCACGCAACCCCACCCATCGACGCTCAGGGTGTGGAACACATCATAAATACAACAGTGAAGCAATCACAGAGTTAGCAGCAAGGGCATTTGCTGGCTCAACAGGCTAATTGATACATGCAGCCTCAGAGTGGTAAGATGGGCATTTGTTGAACCTCCCCTTGACTTTGAATGATAGGCATAATTCAGATAGAAGTCATTAGCGCCCCCGTCACTCACCTGAGTGTGACCACAAGGACGTGTCCCACCAGCCCATATATGGTGTTAGTATACACCTAGGAGAGTAAGAGCTTAATTAGTATTTTTGACTATGAATTTATAGAATTACTAGGCACATCACGTTTCAAGCAATACCCAAAACAATCACATTGATTTCACCTGATCCATACTTGTTTGTGCTGCTGAGTATTACACATTAATGTGTATGCAAAGTGATGAAGGGTTTGCCCCATTTCACCAAAATACATGCGACAAGCAAGATTTTGCATGCTATGTGTATAATGTGTTCCTGACTTAACGTTAGGGAATGTGGACACACTTTCTGAATGGTTGGGCAAGTGTCAAGAACCTTCAAACCTGTCATGCCATAACCACGAAAGGTGCCAGGAAAGTAATCAGGATGCAGGTGAAGAAGTATCCTCAGTGGAGACAGCGTCGCCCTAGCTGGAGGAAGATTTGCCAAGTCGTGTTGCGCTTTTTACAAGGAAGAGGTCGAGAACAGGAATCCAAGATGTCCGACGTTTAGGCAGACAGTAAAGTTGCAGTTCTAGTGTTGCATTCAGTCTAGTTGCTAGGATACACACGCGATGCTTGAGAGCTTCGTACTTCACCTGAGATTTGACAGGAGTCAGGTGTTCGGAAAGAGAGCTCGTCTGTGAGGAAACATTTTTTTGAGGAACATTCGTCGTCACAAGTATTTTGATAAAGAAAGAAAACACAAGCGTCACAGTGAACGATAACTTGAGAAGCAGAAAGCAAATTCTGAAACGAACTTTGTTTGAAGGTTCACGAAAATCCTGTGGTAAGAAAATATTTGACTATTCAAAGAATATTTAGAGCATGTATAAACAACTCAAATAGTATAGCATGCCAGATATAACCAACAGAACACAAGAAAAGCTGTACAGACAATAATTGCTCTTATTTACATTACGAAGAAGCTAATTAAAGACAGTTAACTGAAAAGTCATTCCTCTTCGCCTGAATTAAATATAATAATTAACTATATAGCTATATCTATATCTATCTATATATATATTAGCAAAATAGAAACCCACTGCTACCGGCTACATCCACCAAACGAGGCTGGTGCGACAAAACAGTAGTGGAGCCCATTATAAATGCAAAAAAGGTTATTTCTGCCACTTCATTTAAAGGCAAAAAAAGAGAAAAGTCACACCCAATATGTCCACTCCTCAAGCATAAAGCTTTATTTAAACAAAATATTAAATCATTCCAAAAAGCAAGCTAATACAAAAAGAAAGTATATATATACTCTCCTGAGATGGCAACGCGTTTCAACACTAAAGTGTCTTCATCATGGCCAAATTGAAAAAACCTGCACTCTTACCCAGCTGAACTTAAATACCCCTTGTTGATAATTTGGTTCACAGCTATCCACGGCAACAAGAGAATAGAACCATCAGTTGGTTTAACCAGCACTTACTTTTACTAATCTCATGCTGAGGTTGGCTTTTAAAAGAGCCTTTGATTATATGTATTTACATTGGATTTATACATGATTTTACAACAACTGTCAGGTGCTATTAAGGAATAGATTATTGCCATCTGAATTGAAATACACGCTATCTCTATGATATATGATATAGATAAGGTTTGGAAAACAGATTGTTTAAGTGATATATGGAAGACATGCTGTGATCTCTTAGGAATGCTGACACCATTTTGTTAACATGTCTGCATGTTTTTCTTACTTTCCAGCATTTGCAAATGAGTACTTCCGTTTTATCCTTTAGCAAATATTTAAAAACACAAATGGGTGTGAGGAATCAAAGGTATTAATGAATGAAAAGTAGCATTCATATCTATTTCGATTTGAATACCAGTGAGGTGACCTATATCATTGCCTCCACAATGAATAATTACAAACTGGATATACTCACAACCACTAGGAGATGAAAGAAGAGCTGGAAATGTATTCCACCTTAAATCTCTTTGAGCCACTCATGTTATCTCAGCGCTTGCCAAACCTAATAAACCGGCATCCCCATTACACGATAAACGCCAGCAAAGACAGTTGCCCCGGCAACCTCTGACGACGGCACTGGAAAGTGCTCCGGAGGCACTTCCTGATGAGAAGACTCAGCAACCTCAGAGTACTTCCGGGTGCAGGACGACGCGGGCGGCTGGGAACAAGAGACAGACGGCATGAGTGAGGGGGAGAAGGAGAGAGAGCAAGGGGACTCGGGACGGCAACAGCAAGAAGAGAGCAGCAATCCAAGAAAAGAAGACGACGTAGCGGAGCAAGGAGATGCAGAGAGGCAGGATGAGGAAGAGGAGAAAAGCAATGCGAGGGGAGAAAGAGACGCAGTGCAGCAGGAACAGGAGTGAAGAGGACAGAGAGAGCAGAGGTGACGGAGGATGGCTGAGAGTGAGATCGGGTGAAGGAAGAGAGGAGCCTGACACCAAAAAGCCCTGCCACGTTCCTGGAGGGACGTGGCTGCACAAGGCACACCGGTCCAAGCAGGAAAGCAA
Source organism: Pleurodeles waltl (assembly GCF_031143425.1). Taxonomy (NCBI): domain Eukaryota; kingdom Metazoa; phylum Chordata; class Amphibia; order Caudata; family Salamandridae; genus Pleurodeles; species Pleurodeles waltl. The sequence goes on along the minus strand of NC_090439.1, from coordinate 297,944,449 downwards.
CTCCAGAGGAGCAGAGACACCACCTAGAGGGGAAAGACAGAAGATTAATATGTAGTAATCATCTTATCCCAAAAACATACTCAAGAAATAAAAATAATACGCAGACAACCCCAATTGGAGCCTGTAGTCCATCTATTATGTACAGCCATTTTGCGCTTAAAGTGGTGTCAGAAGTGGGATTTCTCTATTTATAACTCTACCCCACCCACCCCTACCCATAAGTACAATGGATACGGACACCAGCCTAACGAACATGATATGCCAATTAGCTGAAGGCCAGAGACATTTACAGATAATCTTTGAAGAACAAGTAAAGAATGCTGAAAAAGACCGGAGCAATTACAGGCGGCTTTAAAAAGCCAAGCTACCATTGTCGCGTGGGCTCTCATTATCCTAAATGAGACTACTGGATTTCTAGGCAGCAGGATCGTTCACGGTGTGGGGGACTGAGTCAGACCCACTTGGAATGACCTCTGTCACCCTAAACCCGGTTTTGCTCCGGCTAACTAGCAGTGCCTCATTTCTCCAAAAGGGAAGAGATGATTGGGCAGCCGAGCGCATGACATCTTTGGAACTTCTCAGGGAAGTCGTGGTCACTCAGATCCAAACCAACTCTCTCATTTACAATATTATCTCATATACAAATGACAAAGGCAGTATAAGTTTTATATAATGTTTTAATAAAACGACTGCATTTTAGATATTAAGGCATGAGCCGCAATAACCAGAACCATACAACACAGTAGGATTGAAATAGTCATGAAGAGAGTGAAACATAAGAATAACGCTATCATGGTGTTTAACAATTTCTACTCTCTCTCAGCTAGTTCTATTTCGAGCACAGCATGTTAAGCTTCTAACTTGCCTTTCTGAATCCCCGGGGAGACATCAGCCCTCAAACCTGAGCAAAGGCCTGTGATCTGGTTCAGCATCTGCAATGACGCAGTCAGCGTCTAGTTGTGGTTCCCTGGTCGGAATCTCCCTCTTGCGTGTATTGGGACAAGGAAGTGTTTTTATAACTAACATGTCAGCGTGATCACAAAATGTCCCTACGCAAGAATGCCAAAGACTAAACTCCTACCACGTCTATCGGCAATGTACCAGACTGTATCCTTGACTGAAGCACAGAGTGAACAGGAATGTGTTATGGAGAACTCCAGTGCTGAAGTAGGCTAAACAGTGTGATATAAAAAATAAAACAAGACCATAGAACTGGCTCTTTGAAAAATAACAGTACGAAGCCGAATAAAAGCATTTAGAGCAAAGTGCACAGAGGATCTAAGCTGCGAGCAAAGGAATAAAATACATCCAGGGCAAAATGCACAAAGGCCTAAAGCCTGAAGCTAATGCGCAAAGGATACGTAAAACTAACCACACTACACCATAACCGCAAACAATCAGTTAGTGCATGAAACAGCCATACAAAAACTGACAGAGACAATTGCCAATGCTAAAGTACATTCAAATGTTCCCAGTTCGGTTCTGCAGAAATACGTACCAAGAGAAGACCCCCACTCATTCTTTACTAACTTTGAGAGGGTTGCCCTTTCAGCTACTTGGCCCAAAGAAGGGTGGGGCCAGTATATTGCACCCTTATTAACATGCAAATTACAAAACACTTATCAGACAGCCAACCCAGTGGAACTACTCTGTATGACGAAATTAAAAAAGCTATTCTAGAAAGGTTGGGCTATGACACTGAATGCTACAGAGTAAAATTTAGGTGAGAGAAATGGGGTACCCAGGATAATGCGATAACTTTGTATTTCAGGATTCAGGATTTAGGGTTAAGATGGTTAAAACCTGGGGAGTCCACTAAAGAGGAAATTATCCAAAAGATCTTACTTGAACAGTATTCAGAAGCCTTGCCCAGTTCCACTAGGAATCTGATAAAATAACACCCAGACATTTCTAATACTGAATCCATAGAATTAGATAATGCATATCAGAGAACCAAGTATATCCGTCACAAAATAGACAGGCACTGCTTCCGATGGGGAAACCGGTAGCAGAAAAACCCTCATTACGGGAACCCTTGGAGAATCCTAGGCTCTTTAGACCCATAAGTAGGGAGATCAACAACCAGCCCCAATGCTATAATTGTGCTGAGTGGGGACATATTGCCCGTAATTGTCCCCGACGAGTTCAGAACCCTGAACCCATGGAAATCGGCTTTTCAAAGGGAGGGTTCTATGCACAGAGGGGCTCCAGATGAAGTATCTTCTTAGGATGAAAGTCAATGGACAACCCATACAAGTCTTAATAGACTCAGGGTGTCGCCAGTCCCTGATACAAGCTGAAAGAGTAGCACCCGCACCATGGATGCCCAATCAGAAAATGGCCATAACATGTGCACATGGTGAGACACAAACATATCCCCTTGCCCAAGTCACTCTGGAATGGAGGGGTAACGTAGAGATTCTTCTGGTGGGAGGGATACCCGGTCTAATGCAGGACCTTATTATTGTCACCAATTACCCGGAGTTTAGAGCCCTATTAGAGAAGGCCATCATGGAAGAAAAGTCCTCACAATGCTTGTTAGAGGGACCTTTCCATGGGTAGGAAATAGAGCCAGGTAAGGAGAAGGAAAACCTAACTAGGATACAAAAGAGAGGGAATAAGAAACGCTATTATACAGGAATCCTCACTCATAATGTTTCCTTCTCCTCTACAGCATCCTCCATGAATAGCCATACAGGGAGCTTCCATACCTGCCAGAGAAACTATTATTAGAATGCAAGCTAAATCAGGCAAATTTCAACCACAAGAATTAGTCCATGCACCAAAAGGGAAGGATGTTTTTTCTCCCATTAGATTAGAAAAGAAAACATGAAAAGTGTGGGAGCACAGTGTAAACTAAAACAACCTTTTGTTGTAATAGGTAATGGAGCGTAAACAAAAGATAAAAATATAATTGCAAGACTTAATAAGCATTTCTAGGCTACGAGATGCTATTTTGTACCTGTTACAAAATAACATACACTACCAAATTTACAAACTTCATGAATTCATTGCATTTTACAAAACTTTTCAGTGCAAGCAATGCTTTTAATACTTCCTAGCAAGAGACCCAGGATCTGGTGATGGACAAGTCTGCGGCTGCCTTATTGAGCTCCAAAGAAGTGACAAATGTCATAGAAAATAGCCCAGTAGGCAAAGCTCCAGGCCCAGATGGTGTCCCAGTGCACCTTTATAAGGCAAACATTAATTTATTGGCACCTCTCATTACGAATGTGTTATGTGCTTCAATAAATGGCTTCCTACCACCCTTGTGAAAGGATGCAGTACCTCACTCCTATATTCCACCTCCAAATTATTAGGGCGGGTTCTTCTATCCTGATTAGAAACCTGGGCCGAATCAAAAAATATTCTTTTTCCTGTTCAGTATGGTTTACACCCTGAGATAGGTATGATCAAGCAATATCTAATTTCAACTCTGATAATCAGGAAATATGTCAGAGCCAGGAGAAGCACTATTCACTTAGCTTTTATGGACCTCTCCTCTGCTCCTGACTGTGTTAAATGCTCAAAACATTGGTCTATGATGGAAATTGAGTCAGCTCTTGTTGATTTATTAAAATGCATGCACTGCAGCACTCCCATTAATAAATGGTGTGGACAGAATGGGGAACGTACAGAGTCAATTAATTCTAACAGCGGGGTACAACAGTGATGTATCTTAGGCCCCTGATTACGACCTTGGCGGAGGGCATAACCCCTTCCCAAATTTGATGGATATCCTGCCCACCGTATTACAAGTTCCATTATAGTCTATGGAACTTGTACCACGGTGGACGGGATATCCGTCACATTTGGGATGAAGTAATGCCCTCCGCCAATGTCGCAATGAAGCTCTTAGTGCCTTTCTAGTTTTGCTTTCCATTAATGGCTTGAATCAGTATTTAATCAAAAAGGGGAAGGATATGCCCCAGATTGGCCATCGACCGGTCCGGGTCTCCTATACACAGATGATACTTTACTCCTTGCTCAGACAGCAAACGGGCTCCCCTCACTCCTGGATTCATTCACATAGTTCATGTCCAATCTTGATCTAAAGGTTAATTCCACTTAATCCTTTACAATGGTGATTGGAGCCAAAAACACCAAGGGCCTGATTACGAGTTGGGCGGTTGAACCGGCACAACTCCAATATGGCAGCCAAGCCCGCGACCTCACCACTGTCTTATTATGATGTTTCCACCAGGCTGACCGGCGACAACGTCATAATACAACATTCCTGCCCATCAACCCAGTGGAAACAGTGTGGCATCATTGGCCCCGGCTCCCTCAAGGAGCTGAGGCCAATGCCATCGCACACAGCACCCTCATGATGCACACTGTCTGCAACAGCAGATAGTGAGCATTCCGAGGGTGCTGAGGGGGGGCAGAACTGATTGTGGGCAGTGCAGGGGCCCCTCTGCAGCCCCCAACTCTGCCTTTCTGCCATTCATTCTGTTTATGACGGGACTCCACAATGGAACGGCTGGCGGAAAGGAAAGTCATGAAGAGCAAGGCGATGCCGAACTCAGCACCACCGTGGCTGACCATAACTTTGACCGATGCCACCCCGGTGGGATCCTTGATCCTGTTGGAGGTGGCAGTCTCCTGGAGGGCTGACTGACAGGATCGTAATCTGGTGGTTGGACTGACAGGATTGCAGTGGTTTGACTGACCGCGAGTTTAGCGGTCCGAGGACCGCCAAACTTGTAATGAGGCCCTAAGTCCAGCAGTTATGAAATGGATGGGGCTAAGATTCAGATGGCACCCATTTTCATTTATTTGGGGTTACCTTTTGACAGTTGCTTTAGTTGGGCTAATTTACATAGCATGCAAGCACTCCAATTCCATGGTTCCATTGAAGCACTTTTCTGTTTTGCATCCAGACTTGGTTCCAATTCTGTAAAATAGTTATCCTTCATTTATAGCGGCAAATGTATTTCTGCGAGCCTTTATGGTGCAGGTGTATGGGGGTATGCAAATGTTGTTCAACTTCAAATCATTGAAAACAGATTTGTGAAATGCATTTTAGCAATCCTGATCCCAATGGCCATGTCTATAGGCTATGAAGAACTGGGCTTAAAATACCTTACTGACGTTGCCCAGCTCGCACCACTACTTTTGTGGATTAAGATGTGGACCACTCCAGAAGTAGCTTTTACTAGACTCGTACTGAAAGACTGTTTAGCCCTGGAGGGAGCCAGTGAGATTTTGTGCTTGAAATACATCAATAAGGCCTGTGAGCAATTAGGTATTTTTGATTTTTATGATAATCCCTTAACCAATATGATAAAGGCTAAAGAACACATAAAGCTTCTTTTCAATGATTTTTCATTCAGTGCCCATGTACAAGAGTGCAAGCATGCAAACGGTTATTCCCTGTTCTGATTTGATTTTTAACTCCTGAAACCCTCAATACAGATAGTATTTATTAGGACTTAGACTGAGTACTAGCCATTTTCTGTGTGCATGTCTGATACATGGATCATGGTTTAAGACCCTCCCAAAATGTCCTTACAATAATACATACCCACAAAGTCCGGTGCACTTCATATTATTTTGCACAATTTATTTGTCCCTACACAAAAACGAATACTCCCTATTTTAAAGGTTACAACCATTAAATACAATCTGCCTGCTTTAGTCTTTTTACAGCAATTAGGTCCCACAGAAATATGTTACGCAGTATTGAAATATATAAAGGGTGCATTCATTATTAGGTCTAGGTATGCATTTTAATTCCTTTTTCAGAAAAATTTGATTTTAATCCAAGAAGACGTTTTTTTACATCTGACGATTGTAATTATTTTTTGATGGTATTAAACTGTATTTTGTGTGACATTTTCGTTTAAAGTCCTAAAAAGGGAGAAATAAAGAATGTATTGATTGATTGACTTAATACATACCACTGAATGGCTATTTACAGATGAAAGTGACGTTGGCCAGTTTGAGAAAGTTCCTAGAGAACATTCCAAAGAAATATATGAGCACTACAGTATACGCCCCTGGCACTCTAAAGACATAACAGGTGATGCCTTAAAACTGAATCAAATGAAAGGCTACAGAAGATCTTGTCAGTATCTGGGAAAAAACTTTAGAGGCTAGATTTTGTTCAGTTTTATTTCCAACAAGGGCGATGTGATGATCATTCTATTCATATTTCTGCAGCGGAATATCATTCCACAAGATTATATTCACACTTTTAGAAAAAACATTTTTAATAGTTTGACTTTATTATATGAAAGTGAATTATCCGTGACATCTTCTGCTGTTGCGCTAACTGCAACAGGATTTAATAATGTAACAGCTGAAGATTTCCTAAATAAAGTGGACAACAATGATGAAAACCTCAAATATAACTTTTTTTTTTAAATCTCTTTATTAGGTTTACTTCAACAAAATATTAAGATACAGTAATAAACAATGATGAAATAAAATATTCAGAGATCCCAACATTTAACTGTGCCACATGTCAATAATATTACACCAAGAGGGTTACCAGGAACAGTAATTTGTTGCGTGTGTGCATGACCCAATGCCCAGGAGGAGGGTAGGGTGCACATCGACTGCACTCCAGAAGTTATGGGAACGCCATGCAGTGGGAGGGGGTGAGGCAGGGGAAAGCGCTGCTTGTCTAACGATTCCTAAGGGGTGATTCCCCAAGCATCATGCCTATATGGGTTCTTTGCAGCGCTGCACCCCCTCAGTAGGGGGCAATAGGGGAGCACCAGTCAGGGGCACATGAATGCCTGGTCGCCCAGGTGACATGTTGTCACCAGGAGGAGATTTAAGTAAGCAGGAGTGATCATTGGGGTTGTGTGTCCGTTTTTGCTTCTATATTTGCAATGAAAGCGTCCTACACTTCACATCCAACCCCCGTTAGGCCTCTGACCTGCAGTTGGCATAGCATCCGAGCTTCCGCGTGAGACCACTGTAATAAGCCCTGCAGCCATTTGACATGGCCTGGAGCATGTGGTGCCTTCCAGTGTGTGGCTAAAAGGCGTTTGAACGTTATAAATGAAACAGCTATAAACCTGTGGAGCTGTTTGTCGCCTTTAGCTCGCTGGCGTAGACCCAATAAGCAGGACTCTGGGTTTATTACTAGAGTGTGGTTAGTAATGTCTGACGAAGTCTCGATAATTTGTCGCCAGGCTGCTATCAACAGTGGGCAGTTTCATACCACATGGTAAAAATTAGCTTCTGGTGCCGCACATCCAGGACATACAGGTTCCAGCATGGGAAACATGCGCTTAATTCGAGATGGGGATAGATAGGAATAGTGTAGGTAATTGAATTGGGTGTAGCGGAGCATGGGGTTGTGTGAGACACGTTTAACAGTGGAAAGCGCTGCTGCCCAGGCCTTCTGTGACAAGGGGGTAGTGAGTACTTTGTCCCAGCGAGCGCGGGTGGCCTCCAAGCATGGGCAGGCCGCAAACAACAGGGTATTATACAGCCTAGATATCACTTTTTTGGTGTCAGTTATTGATAACATCAGTATGAGTATCTGGGATGTCTGTGGTTCCTCATCTCCCATATCCCAGGTGTCTCGCAGCAGGTGTCTTATTGTACAGTAGGTCAGGAAAGCACCAGTGTGTATGCCTGTGTTGTCCCTCAGTTCGTCAAACATTAGTATAAATGAATAAAAGTCTCCCACCCTCACAAGATCTGCCTCCCGCCACGGAGCCATATTGTGATTTTCAAGCATGACGCGAGCCTTACGTAAGTGTGAAATTGGTATCAGCAGTGAATATTGTATGTTGGGGTGTTTGCCGTGAATGTATCTCAGCCAGCATGTTTTGGCCACATCCAACAGGATGTTGCCTCAGTGAGAGGGACGTGCCCCATCAGACAACCATGTGTATATTGGTATTTGGGTCAGTGAGTTGGCTATTACAGGTCAGTGAATTGGATAGTACAGTTTGCTCTGCCGTGCAGTGTTTCCCCATCCAACAGAGTGGCCATTGCAATTGGGCGGCAGCATAGTAGATTTAAAAATTAGGCATACCGAGGCCACCATTGTCCTGTGGGCATTACGTTGTGGTCAGTGCCACGCGCCATCTGTCCTTCCCTCACAGCAAATCAGTTAATGAGCTCTGCAAAGATTTAAAAAACGAACGAGGTAGAATAATTGGCAGCACTGCAAAGTAACATATATGTCTAGGAAGAATGAGCATTTTAGTTATGGCCACTCTGCCTATGGGTGATAATGGAAATGAGCCCCAGAAGGGGAGCGATCCCTGTATGGAGCGGATAGCCCAATCAATGTTGCCTTCCCTCAGGTCTTAAATGGAGTGATACACTTGTATTCCCAAGTATTTAAAGGTGGTATGGCACCATGGTAGATAATAGCATGGGAGGGCTGTCTGCATGTCTAAGGGAACAGCTGATAATGGAAATATACAGAACTTGGTCCAATTGACTCGCAACTCCGAGATTTCGGCGAATAAATCTAATATGGACATAACCCCCAGCATGGAAATGGTGTGGTCTCGTAAATATATTAAGGCATCATCCGAGTATAGGGAAATGATGTGATGCATGTGAATTTCCGATATGCCCGGTATTCCGATACGTGCATTCTGACGTAATCTGGCAGTCAGGGCCTTCATCGCTATAGCGAACAACAGGGGGGAGAGCGGACATCCCTGTCTGGTGCCCCGGGGTATGGAGAGTCTGTCTGAAATGATTTGCCCTGTCTTGACTCAAGCAATTGGGTTAAAGTGTAAGGTAGTGATTCAGGATATATACCCTGGTCCAAAGCCCATTTTGCCTAATGTTGTGGTAAGAAAATCCCAGTTTAGGGTATGAAACGCTTTTTCGATATCCAGGGATATGGCCACACTGCGGTGGATCGACTCGGTGGTGCTGTGGAGGAGACAAAGTAGTCTCCTGATATTCAAGAAGGTGTTGGACTGGTCCTCGTGTATCAAATGAGGAATGAAGGGGAGGAGTCTGTTCGCCAGTATTTTCCCCAAGACTTTGCAGTCTGTGTTTAGTAGGGAGAGCGGGCGATAGGAGCGCACGTCTAAAGGAATGCAGTCAGCCTTGGGAAGGACTACTATGAGATCCTCATGTAGTGATTCCGGTATTTGCCCCGCTGTGTGTGCCTCATTTAACATGATAAGCATGGGCTGCAAAAGGTGGTTCGCATGTGCTGCATAGTGTTCTACGGGTTAACCGTCCATGCCCGGAGCCTTATTGCGAGCCACTTGGGTTAGAGCGGCACGGATCTCCTCCATGCTAATGGGACCAACCAGTGCAGTGGTCTGATCCGGCTGTAGGAGCTGAAGAGGTAGCGTATCCAGAAAGGCAGTCATTCCCCCAGGTGGGGGTGCGGGGGTGGCCGCGTACAGTGATTGATAGTAAGAGTAAAAGGCAGTATTTATAGCCCCCTGTGAGTTGACTACTGTGCCTGGAGCTAGTGTGATTGCTCCAATAGGTGAACGCTGTGGGTTGTCCTGGACAAGCCAAGCCAGTAAGCGGCCCGAACTATCACCCTCTGCGTACTGTCTTGTCATGTAGTGCCTGTAGTCACATTTGCCTAGTCTGGCATCTGCATCCTTTTAGTTTGCTCGTAGTGCACGAAGATACTCAGGGTGCAGCTCCTGTTGGCCACAGCCACCTCCGCTTCTCGCATTTTAGCCTCCACTGTGGCCACCTCACGGAGCAGCACCCATCGAACACCCAGAGAAGCATCCATGCAATGGCCACGCACCACTACTTTGTGTGCATCCTATTCAATAGTACAGAGTGATGTTGTGTTGTTGTTTTGAGCAAAATATATGGATATGCACACGGTTAACTCCTCACTGAAAGGGGGGGGTCAGATAATGTTTCTGCTTGCAGGTGCCCAGTTGGTATTTTCGTGATGGGTGGCCCCACCCCAAGACCACCCTTAAGGGGCAGTGATCAGACATGGTTCGAGCCAGGTATGCAGAGCTGTGCACCCTTTGGATCATGGATGCTGGGGCCATCATCAAGTCTATTCTGGTGTGCTGGTCATGGACCAGGGAATAAAAGGAGTATTCACGCTCCGCTGGGTGCCCCTGTCGCCATAAATCGTGTAATCCGCTCCCTGATCTCCAGGCTGCAAACTCGAGGGAGGTGTGCCTACTAGGCACGTTCGGCAGCAGGGGAAGGGAACAATCTAGTACAACATCGGGTGCACAATTAAAGTCACCACCCCACAAGCTGTCCCCAACCTGGATACCGAAACAAACCGGGTGTCCATGTGTTCAAGAAGCTCCTCTGGTTAGTATTGGGTGCATATATTCCTACAAGTGTCAATGGCGTACCATCAAGGTGGCCTTCAGTTACAACATACCGACCATTAGAGTCAGACCTGCTCTATGTTCACACTTACCCTCCTTGTTTCTATGCTGATGAGCTTCATTTGTATAAGCTTATCTTCCCTGAGGCTGAGCAGGTAGTCTTCAGGGAACGTTGGCCTTTTTAACAAGGGATATTGGTCTCAAATGTCATCAGCTGAAGGAGGAGTAAGTGACGGCCCATGGTTAGAATTTTCAGAGTCACTGCGATCTCCCCATTCAGGATCCGAGCCCGGGGACTCCTGTAGTGTTGCAAATGGATTAGCCGCAAACTGTGTGGCCTCAAGCACTGCCCGGGATCATTCCTTGACAGCCTGTGCTGGCGTGGGTTTAGCCCTCACTCCTGTACGAAGTTGCGTTATTTCCTGGGGGTCGACCATTGCTCCTCTGTGTCCGCTTTATGTGGCGGTTGGGCCAAGCCCTTGGCATGGAGCCAGGTCCAAGTGTCCTCAGGTGACATGAATATATGAGTTTTTGCACCATCCTGCACTCGCAATTTTGCAGAGTACAATAGGGCATACCAGAAAGAAGGAGTTGTGCTTTTTTTTAACCTCCGCCGTGAAATCTGGCTAGGCAGTAATATTTGCATCTTCAAATTTCCATGGTCCATGTCTACAGAAGAGTTGGAGCACTAGGTCTCTGTTGCGATAATTGAGAAGGAGAGTAATCAAAGTACGTGGATGAGCCCCTGGTGGTGGCTGTTTGCCCTGCACTCTGCGAGCCATCTCCACTGAGAAGAATTTTGGCACCTTCTCTTGCAGGACCGTTTCAGTGAGCCACTGTTCCAGGAACAGTTCCACAGTGGGGCCTTCCACTCATTTCGGAAACCCCACCAATTGGATATTGTTGCGCCTTGATCTCCCTTACGCGTCCTATGCTCTACGTTGTAATGATGTCACCTCAGTACTCAACTGTCTCATGTGATCCTGCAGATCCTTGATTGTTGGGCGTATTGACGATACGTCCGCCTCTGTCTCGCCGACTCTTTCAGACAGTTTGTGGTAGTCCGCACGTAGTAAGTTAACATCCTGTGTTACTGCATCAATCTTTGTTTCTAGAGACATTTTTGTGTCTAAGATGGCTTGTAGAACTTTTTCAAATTGAGAAGTATGATTATGAAGGGTGGGGTCCATCTGTTGCAGGGCATAAGATGTCTCGTTCGAAACTGCGGGCGGAGTATTTGGGGCAGTCATTGCAGCCGCTGGCGTCCAGGACAATTTGGACTCCTGTTATTGGGGTCCCACCCACCAGGCGAATTCCAGACAACTCCCAAGCTGACAGACTACAATCAGTGTCCACATGTACGTATGTTAGAGTCCAATCTCAGGAGAGCACGGCGTGTTCAGCCACTGTACCAGCGCAGGTGGACCTGCTGTCCTGTCGCCGTGCAAGCCACCACGTAACACCAAGAGGTGGGCTGTTGGCACTAGGCTGGCTCAGATGGCGGGCAACAACTTCCACATGTCCCCCAGGCTATGCCAGTAGGCGCTATTCAGCCTGCACACTTCACACTTCAATACCGCTGGGAAGGTGGCTTTACCACTATCAGTCTATGTGTATTCAGTGCAGGACAGTGCCATGTGGCTCCAGTGTATCTAGTGTTGTTGGCGATGGCACTGGGCCCCCCGGAACTTGCGTGCCTCAAATCTGGCTACAGGACCAAGAACTGGTCCGAGCCCTCCATGTCCCGCTATTCTCGGGGGGCCCTGCAGCTCCTCACGTCTCAGCTAGGGCATCCACGCGTTTCCTCCCTTGAGGAGCCAGTGTTCTGGCAGGCCTCACCACAGGGGTGTCTCCGGCCCTGGCACGGCAGCCGATGTTCCCCTCCGCGGCCTCTGCAGAGGTGAGCACCGGGTCTGAGCCGGTCAGAGAGAACTGGAAGGGGATGACGCGGGCCGCTGTGCACCACCAAGAAAGATCCCCCGGGCCCGGCCAAACAGCCTAAGCGGCCACAGCTCTGCCCGAGCTTCAAGGTGCCACCTGTAGCAACCCGCCGGGTCTCGAGATGGCTAGGGAGGGCTGGATGTGTTGCGAGCAGCTGGAGTGATCCAGTGGCCATCTCAAAGTAGGATATTTAGTAGGCCGAGCACAGAGCTGCCACTCTGGTCGCCATCTTGGCCACGCCCCCACCTCAAATATAACTTAATAAATATTATGGCATGCCAGCGAGGTAGAAATGAATATTCGTTCCTAAGGCATGGAGAACTAAGATGTATGTTGAGGAATTTGGGACCACCTACTTGATTTCTCATTTTAAGTTGTGCAGAATACCTATGGGATAATTTACACAGATTCCTACTTGAAGCTAACAATAATTTAACCTTTGCTGCATGTAAGACACCTGGGAAAATATGTTCTTTAGATTTAGTAAATGTTTGCAGATTTTTTTTAATTATGGATTCCAAACTATGTTTCAGTTCTTAACAAATAAACTTTAAAATCCCCTAGAAGAAGTTGTTGATTCCTTTTGGAGGAAAGAATACCATGCATGAGGTGCACCCCACATTCACACGCTGTTATGAATATAAAAAAAAGCTCCAAATGTGACTATTACTCAGTTGAACCTGCTCTAAATTTTATTGAGCAACACATTATCTTTGATATCTCAAACAAAGAAAAAAATAGTAAACTGTCTGAACAAGTTATTAAATTCCAAATTCACAAATGCAGCAAATACTGCTTGTAGAAATCTAAAAACAAATCCAAACAGTACACAAAATGTTGTTTTGGCTACCCTAGACCAATGTTAAATAAAGGAAGAGTGAACAATAGTATGTCTTCTGTTAGACACGTTGTTAAAGAAAAGTCTCCTAAAAAAACACATAATTTAAAAACAGCATGTGCATCATAACGGATCAATAAATACAACTCTTTAATACTACATAAGTGAAATGCTAATATGGATATACAATTTGTTGCAGATAATTCAACAGCTGTAATCCTGCTGTAGCCCGTTATGTGAATTAATTTATTATTAAAGCTGAAAGAACAGATATGAAGGAGTATGGCAAGAAATAACTGCTGAGCAATCTTTGACTAAAAGCCTATGTCAATGTAGAATTCAAGTGCTATCTCACAGATAGGTGAGTAGATATGTGGCATGTGACCATTTAAGCTCTTCAAGTTTATATGCTAAATCATGTGCAATTACATTGCTTAGTTTAGGATTAGCGTCCTCTTGAAGAAGAGTTTACATTTTTTTGCCAGAAATTGAATATCTTGCTCACTTTGATCCAGAGAACAAAAACATTGTAACAACTAATTTGTCAGACACTTACTACCCTAACAGAAGTGCTTTTTTGGAACAGTTATCACTATCTGAAGTAGCTCAGTTTTAAACTTACAGAAACAATGTAATTGAGTATTTTAATCATGGAAAATGTCATGTTGATTTAACAGAAGGTTGCTTAATACATCATTCCAAATGTACACTAATTAATCTCCAGAAACTGACATATGACAATAGTGCTGATCAAGAATTTTATATTTTAGCACTGTTACACCTTTTAAAACCATGGCAAAAAGAGGAAGAATTGCATGGAACATCACTACCATATGATGAAATGATTTGTGCCTATAAAAGCTACATTACAAATCCAGAGTTCCAGATTTATGTTGATATGTTAGACCAAGAAATTGTAGAAGAAAAATATTACAATCTGAAAAATGACATAATACTGCAAGTACCGATAACCCTTCTAACATTACACCTGCAGATCTGCTTGGACAACAAATTATTGCTATTGAAGCTTTATTGGTGCGGTAAAACTTGCTATGGGCAAAACGCGTAAGGATGGTGATAAATTTGATTACCTTATATCACAATTAAATGCTGAACAATTTCAAATATTTCAACAGATTGAAAAAAAGAAGTTGAACATGGAGTTTAACATGAACATGGTTTATGTTTTGTTCAGATTTTCAGCCTTTATTAAAATATAAATCAGGGCAGACTGGTTCAGGTAAAAATATTCTTATAGAAGTTAGAACTGCTTATCTAAAAATTTTACTAATTCCAACTTATCATGTGGTTTTACTGCGCTTACTAAATTAGATGCACATAATATTAAAGGGATAACATTGCAACTAATACTACCAATGGAACATGATAACAAACTAGAACACTTGAAATGAAATTGTGATACCTCCCAGGAACTTCATTAATTTATTAGAAAAGTATAGATTTTGCTTATAGACAAGGTTAGTATGGTTTCTAAATTAGTGATGGCTTTTGTTCACTTAGGTATGACAGAAATATTGAAGACATCTATGATATACTGTTTGGAGGGAAACATGTAATAGTTTTGGCGACCTACTTCAATGTACTAGTGTAAAAGGGGATCCAATTTTTAAACCAGTGACACAAAACAAAACTAGAATATATAGTGAACATTCGCAAACATAGGAGGCAGGCAAATGAAGAATATGGCAAAATAATAAAAGATATTAGATTGGGAATTTTAACGGAACAGGCCAAAAATATGCTTTGAAGAAGAACTATATATGCTTTTTTCCCACATTTGAAAACATCAGCAGAGGTTATGTATTATCTTCTTTAGCAGAGACTCCCTGTTTTTAGTTTGATGCCAAACTTAAAAAAATGCTGTGATTTAAATACGCAAATGTTGTCTATGGAAAATGAAAAAATATACTTTTACCTTGTAAAGATTGTTTTGAAACTCACTGAATAATTATTCCTATTAGTAAATCCTTATCTTAAAAATTATTATTAAGTATGAAGAAATCTGTGTAATGCACTGTGATTTGAAAAAGACCTATTTCTTTGTAAAAAAAATGTTGTGTAATTTTACATAGAAATTTGGATGTGGAACATGGACTTGTAAATGGACCAATGGGGCATAAACTACATTTTGTAAAATACAAAAGTTATTATGACATTGACGTTCTTATTATTAAATTTGACAATATAAAGGAACCAAAACAAATTTAAAGAGCAGCATCAAGATTGTTTCGGGTGTAAGACTTCTATATTCGAAGAGAACAATTCCCTGTGTATTTAGCTTATGCCATAACAATACATATATCTCAAGGTTTAAGCTTGAATTATGCATTAATTAGCATTGGCTCTACTGGTTTTAAAGAGGGTATGACATATGTTTCTTTATCTTGTGTGAACACATTACAAGAACTATGTATTATAGATCTTGTGACAAAAAAAGTAATGTTGACACATCCTGTATATGTGAGTATAATCATTTACAAAAAATATGTAAAACGTTTCTTAGAGAATATCCGGTTGTGTCTAAATACAAAATATATATGAGAAGGAAAGAAAGGTTCACAAGTAATGAGCCTTTAGAGAATACGCAACTGTGGAAGAAAAAGAAAAAAGAACACCAAGTTGAATTTTTTTAACTTTTAGTAAAAATTGTATTACTGCTATAATAATGTGATTGTTAATCTGATTTTATATTTACCTTTAGTAAAAGAATCACCTCAATAAAATATACATAACTATTTTTTAAGACTGTAACTAATCTGTATTCACTACTTGAAATAGAAAAACAAGTATGCCAATCTACAAGTGGTATTAGAGATATTGTTGATGTTTGTACAGGAGCGGCTCACTTTATATTAAATCAGCATAAGATGTGCAAGCATTATGAAGGGCTATCGTTGAAATTATAGCTAAATAGACTTTGCCACGTACTTATCTATTAGCTGTAAAGTACTACTAGGAACATGAATGTTTCCAATGCTTGAAAGCTTTCTCAACAGATACTGAATTTGAAAGATGTGTATACCGTCCTATTCCTGATTGTAAAGTAATGTAATTTAAAATGTTATTATATCAACTTTTGTTCAAACTGTGGATCGAAGGTTGTATCAACACTTTGGTTAACTACACTAAATAAGTATTTATGTGTAATGATACAAAAAAGTGCTGCACATACCATCACAATTAATAGCTTAATTACTGACTTCACTGCTAGCCAAATGTACATTTCTCAACGTACTTTCACTTGAATGGCTATTATTTTCCATCACTGAGAAAACACTATTTCTGGACATTTTACATTAAATTTAAGGAACAATACAGGATGGACTGAGTGTGATGGCAATAAGTTAACTTTTAAACACAGAGGGGGTCATTCTGACCCTGGCGGTCTTGGACCGCCAGGGTCACGAATGACGGAAGCACTGCCAACAGGCTGGCGGTGCTTCAAATGGCATTCTGACCGCGGCGGTAAAGCCGTGGTCGCCCTGCCGGGGCCGGCGGTATTCCGCCGTTTTTGCCCCGGCTGGGAGAATCGGCCAGGGCAGCGCTGCAAGCAGCGCTGCCCTGGGGATTCTGACCCCCGTACCGCCAGCCTGTTTCTGGCGGTTTTCACCGCCAGGAAGAGGCTGGCGGTAAGGGATGTCCTGGGGCCCCTGGGGGCCCCTGCACTGCCCATGCCAGTGGCATGGGCAGTGCAGGGGCCCCCTAACAGGGCCCCGGCCAGCTTTTCACTGTCTGCCTAGCAGACAGTGAAAAGCGCGACAGGTGCAACTGCACCCGTCGCACCGCCGCAACACCGCCGGCTCCATTCGGAGCCGGCTCCTGTGTTGCAGCCTCATTCCCGCTGGGCCGGCAGGCGCTATCTTGGTTAGCGCCCGCCGGCCCAGCGGGAATGTTGGAATGGGGACCGCGGAAATTTGGCCGCATGGCGGCCAAATGGCGGTTTCCGCCTGGCGGGCGGCAGTAGCCGCCCGCTAGAGTTGGAATCACCCCCAGAGTGCCTAAGAATTTTCAAAACTCTTACCTGCATATCCTAACTCCTAAATATTAAATTAAGGCACACCGTTAACAAATTGGGAATATGGACTGTATGCAGTACATAAAAGCAATCAATAGACATGTCATTATGTGGTCTAGCCTGGTAGATACCTTTACAAGACATCGACTGGCTTAGGTAAGAAATTGAGTTTTCTTGCTATTGTATGTTTTCGTAGTCCTATGCAAATTCCCAGTAGAACAAGAACAGTTTTATTCACAATCCATTTGATAGGTGTTTTCCCCAGTGTTTCCCCGCGACCACAATATAATGCTTATCTGCACCTTGTTAAGTGGTAAATTATGTCATCTGATTTGTAACTTTATTGTTACCACTGTGTGAAAGGGTATCCCCGATCAACCCCTCGGGAGGTGCCGTAGCTGACGTATCGGATGATTCCGATACGTCATATCCGCGCTCCCACGTTGCCGTGGGAACGTTTCCACATGGAGGCTGGCGTCCCGGCGTTGCCGCGGTAACCCGGGAGGGTTTCCGGCCCGCGGGTCCTAAGAGGCGGGGGAACTCCAGCGACAGAGAGAAGGAGTCGGGAGGAGAAGACGGAGAGAGCGACGGAGAAGGCGGGGAGAGCGGAGGAGAAACCAGAGAGGCGACGAACGGAGGAAACCAGACGAAAGATCCAGGAAGGCCCGACCACACCCAAGACGAGGGGCTGGAGATGAACAGCGTTGTCGAGGGTCAGCCACGGACAACACACCCAAGCGCCAGCCACGACCCTGGAGGGTCGTGGCTTGCTAAGGTACGGTCTTTGTGGACCAACAGAGGGAGCAACACAGTTAAGGGGACTGGGGAAGGGAGTTGTGAAGGGGTGAGGGGTGGACTGGGAGGGGGCTTGGAGGGCACAGGGGTGAACACGTGTGAACCACCTAAAAGTGCACTATAAAGTAATTAGTCACTTTTTACCCTAAACTCTTCACTGACACAACCCCACCCTTTTACCTCTTCCCCACACTGTCATAGTTCTTACAGACAAACCTACCTAATATCCTACTTACCGTCGCGTTTTTCCTTTTTCTCGGTACCTCAACACTGGAACCACTCGAGAGACCACCAGAACGCCAAACAAAAAGAGAGCAAAGAAAGAAGGAGGAAAACCCCATTGAAAGGAAGAAAAGACAACACCTTGAGACCAATACAGAATTCAGTAAACATCAAAATAGAGATATTTTGCCTACTATTGTTTAAATAAACCACTTACCTGAGCATCACCATTTCTCTCCGTTGCCTTTATACTGTTCGTCATGTCACAGTGGTGTTAGAAGTGGGACTTTAGGAGCCCGCCCTGGACAACCGAACAGTATATACAATGAGTGAAAGTCCATCCGTAGAGGATATGATCAAACAACTGGCGGAAGGCCAACGACGTTTGCAGTTGGTATGGGAGGCACACCAACGAGAAGCAAAAGAGGACAGGGAAGCCTTACAGTCGGCTTTGAAAAGCCAAGCGACAATACTAGCAAACAACCAATTGGTACACGAAACAGCCATGAAGAAACTAACCGAGACCATTGCCGCTAGCAAGGTCCACCCCAATGTCCCCAGTTCCGTGTTGCAAAAGTATCAAGAGGGGGAAGACCCGGAGTCTTTCTTCACTAACTTTGAAAGAGTGGCTTCCTCAGCTCAATGGCCAGAAGAAAGATGGGGACAATACGTCGCACCTCTACTTACTGGTCTCTTACAAGCCGCCTATCAAGCCGCGAACCCCGGGGGAACCACACCATACGAAGATATAAAGACCAGCATCTTAGAACGGGTAGGACATGACACAGAATACTACCGGGTCAAATTCCGAAAAGTAAAATGGGGACCACATGAGGACCCCCGTACATTTTATTTTCGCGTAAAAGATTTGGCTTTGAAATGGTTGGGTCCTATCGGGAATAGCCGCGAGGAGGTGATACAAACGATTGTACTCGAACAATATTTAGACGCTTTACCTCCTTCAACAAAAAACTGGATAAGACAACATCCAAAGGTGGATACCGACATGGCGATTGATTTAGCCTGCGCATATCATAGATCTGCAGATGTAAGGGGTATACAACCCAGACCCAACATAAAACCTGTCGTGCCCAATCCCAAACCCCCCGAGAGTTCTCATCGAAGATCCGGTTCCCCGCCGACTTGCAGAAGGTCCTTCCGTACAGGGACCCCAATGTTACAACTGTGGAGAGTGGGGACACATAGCCCGTATGTGTCCGCGAAAACATGAGGGTAGTGAGCCAATGGAGATAGGAGTAACCCGGCGACGAGTACTCTGTACCGGAGGAGGAGACATTAAGTTCAAGCAGACCCTGAAAATCAATGGACGGTCTGTATGTGCTCTAGTCGACTCGGGTTGCAGCCAATCCGTGGTTAGGGAGGACATAATAAGCCCACTAGATGGGGAACCAAGACAGTGGGTCAATATTTGTTGTATTCACGGCGACAAAGAACAATACCCATTGAAAGTACTGAAAATAGAGTGGGGAGATCACAGGGATTTCCTTCCTTTGGGGATAATGTCTCAGCTGATTGAGGAATGTATCATTGGGACCGATTATAACCATTTCCAGGAGCTCCTGGATCAGGTTAGGAACCCCAAGATGTCCCAGGACTGGTGGGGGGAGGCTCCTTTTGCTGACAGTACTATTGAATGCCCTTTAACCCGTAGAAAACTGTCACGTCGAGAAAAACGAGAGGAGAAAGTACATTACAGGAGTTATAAGGGGCCGGAACAAGCCCAAGGTCTTGTAGCAGAAACCCATGAAGCGCCCGTCAGCTTCCACCAACAACAGAGAGAAGATCCCTCCCTCGCTCAGGCCTGGAGATCTGCAAAAACAGAAGAAACTGAGGAAGTGGGTCCTTACTTCTTAGTTAAAAGAAACCTCCTATATAGGGTAACCACAACTCGTGCTGGGGAGCGCAAACAACAGCTAATAGTACCCAAACATTATAGGGAACACGTCCTGACCCTGGCTCACAA
This sequence comes from Pleurodeles waltl, assembly GCF_031143425.1. Lineage (NCBI taxonomy): Eukaryota > Metazoa > Chordata > Amphibia > Caudata > Salamandridae > Pleurodeles > Pleurodeles waltl. The sequence goes on along the minus strand of NC_090439.1, from coordinate 297,924,365 downwards.
TCAACCAGGGGGGGGGCATTTCGGGAGGGAAAAAACTGAAGAGTATCTCCTCAGGCGATTTTAGTGGCCAGGTGTTTTTGCACACATAAGAAGATATTGTTCACAGTGTCCCAGGTGTCAGCTTACAGAACCGGGTAGACCTAAGAAAGCACCGCTTGTACCCCTCCCCATTATAGACATCCCATTTAGCAGGGTAGGGATGGATTTGATTGGTCCCGTAGTTCCTTCCTCTAAAGGTCACACGTATATATTGGTTATTGTTGATTATGCCACCCGATACCCCGAGGCCATTCCCCTGACAAGTATGACTACAAAAACAGTTGCACAAGCAATGATATCTGTCTTTACTCGAATAGGGTTTCCCCACGAAATACTCACAGACCAGGGGACCCCCTTTATGTCGACTCTCATGAAACAAGTTTGTAAGACATTAGGGGGCATATTTATACTCTGTTTGCGCCGAATTTGCGTGGTTTTTTTCGACGCAAATTCGACGCAAAACTAACTCCATATTTATACTTTGGCGTTAGACGCGTCTAGCGCCAAAGTTCATGGAGTTAGCATCATTTTTTTGCGTGAACACCTTCCTTGCATTAATGATATGCAAGGTAGGCGTTCCCGTCTTAAAAAATGACTGCGATGCATATGCGTCGTATTTATACTCCCGGGCAAAAATGACGCCCGGGAGTGGGCGGGACTAAAAAACCCGCATTGCGCCGGATTTTAGCGCCTGGGTCAGGGCAGGCGTTAAGGGACCTGTGGGCTCAGAATGAGCCCAGAGTTGCCCTCCCCTGCCCCCAGGGACACCCCCTGCACTCTTGCCCACCCCAGGAGGACACCCAAGGATGGAGGGACACACATCAGGGACATTGAGGTAAGTCCAGGTAAGTTTTTTTTTTTTTGTGGCATAGGGGTGCCTGATTTGTGCCCCCCTACATGCCACTATGCCCAATGACCATGCCCAGGGGACAGAAGTCCCCTGGGCATGGCCATTGGGCAAGGGGGCATGACTCCTGTCTTTGCTAAGACAGGAGTCATTTCAATGGGGGATGGGCGTCGTAAAAAAATGGCGCAAATCGGGTTGTGGCGATTTTTTTGCCTCAGCCTGACTTGCACCATTTCTGGACGCCCATACGCCATTTTCCCCCTACGCCGGCGCTGCCTGGTGTACGTCGTTTTTTTTAACGCACACCAGACAGTAGCCGGCGCTAATTCCTTTGACGCAAAACTGCGTTGGCGCATTTTTGCGTCAAAAAGTATAAATATGGGCCTAGGTATCTCCCAAATCAAAACCTCTGTTTATCATCCACAGACGAATGGATTGGTGGAACGTTACAACCGGACCATCAAAACCCTACTGAGGAAAATAGTGCAGGATTCAGGGAGGGACTGGGATCAAAAGTTACCGTTAGTGTTATACGCTATACGAACACATGAACAGGCCTCCACAGGACATAGCCCATTCGAGTTAGTGTTCGGACGGCAACCCCGTTCCCTTCTGGACATGGCCATCGAAACATGGGAGGAAGAAGCGGGGGAAGGAGGGAGGCCATTGTTGGAGTACACCCACAACTTAAGGACACACTTACAAGGGTTATGGGAAGAGGTACGAGAAAATATGGAACAGGCACAAAGGACACAAAAGCATTATTATGACAAAGGGAGTAAGTTGAGGGTTTTCCAACCAGAAGACCAGGTACTAATCATGCGTCCTACGTCAGAACAAAAACTCCTAGCGAGATGGCAAGGTCTATATCGGGTAATCCGAGCAGTCTCTCCTGTTACTTACCTTATTGAAATATCGGTCAATCCTAGAAAGACCCAAATTTATCATGTGAACCTTTTAAAGAAATGGGAGGTACCAGAGAGCACCGACAATCCAGTCGAAATGGGTCGGTTCCTATGTCCAAGTAAAGAGTTAAATAATGAGTTCTACCCCAACGAACAAACCGAGGGGAATAATTTACCCTCTGTAAATAGCACCTTGTCGAATCCAGAGAAGGGGCAGGTATATCGGTTGTTGAATCAATTTCAACATTTATTTTCAGAAACCCCCGGTAAGACCACCTTGATCTACCATAGAATACAAACAACCCCAGGTAAAGTTATTAGATTACGACCATACCGTATTCCGGAGGCAAGGAAACAAATCATAGAGGACGAGATACAGAAAATGTTAGCTCTGGGAGTAGTGGAACCTTCTAACAGTCCCTGGTGCTCCCGGTAGTCCTAGTACCAAAACCTGACGGGACCGTCAGATTCTGTATAGACTTCCGAAAACTCAATGAAAATTCGATGTTTGACACATATCCAATTCCTAGAGTAGACGACGTCCTGGAAAAACTAGGGAAAGCTAAATACATGTCCACGATAGATCTAACTAAGGGGTATTGGCAAATTCCCTTGGCCCCTGACGATAAAGAAAAAACGGCCTTCTCTACCCAGTCCGGGCTGTATCATTTTACGGTGTTACCTTTTGGACTACATGGGGCGCCGGCTACCTTCCAAAGGTTGATGGATAGGCTACTAAAGCCGTTCCACACTTTCTCAGCAGCCTATTTAGACGATGTAGTCATTTTTAGTGAAAGATGGGAAGATCATCTAGATAATTTGCAACAAATATTCCACACTCAACAAAAGCGGGTTTAACAGCCCACCCCAAGAAATGCGTTATAGGCAGAACCGACATCTCCTCCTAGGATACAAAATCAGTCAGGGTACTCTACAACCCCAAACCAAGAAAGTGGACGCCATACAAAATGCCCTTACCCCTAAAACCAAGAAAGACTTACGCTCTTTTCTGGGACTAGTGGGCTACTATCGAAGGTTCATTCCTGGTTATTCCACCCTGGCGGCTCCCCTCACAGACCTTCTATCCAAATCGCACCCTAACCTGTTATTACCTTTTTCTGACCTTCAGACTAATAGTTTTGAACAATTGAAATCCTATCTGACCAAGGAACCGATATTACAGTGTCCGGATTTTTCCAAACCATTTCATCTGTAAACTGATGCCTCAGATGTAGGCCTGGGGGGGGTTCTGGCTCAGCCTGATGGGGAGGGTCGTGACCACCCTATCGTATATATCAGCAGGAAACTGTTTCCTCGGGAACGTCATTTACCCATCATCGAAAGAGAATGCTTGGCTATTAAATGGGCCGTGGACAGTTTACAGTATTACCTGTTGGGTAGGCCTTTTGTTCTTTTCACGGATCACGCTCCCCTCACCTGGATGGCCGCTCATAAAGATTCGAATTCTCGGATTCTGAGATGGTTCCTTGAACTGCAGCCTTTTTCCTTTCAGGTCCGCCACGTTCCGGGGTCTCAGCAGGCCCCTGCTGATTATTTGTCTCGGTTCCCTTGCTCTACATCGGTCCTCGAGCAGGACCGTTCTTGGGAAGGGGTGTGTGAACGGGTATCCCCGATCAACCCCTCGGGAGGTGCCGTAGCTGACGTATCGGATGATTCCGATACGTCATGTCCGCGCTCCCACGTTGCCGTGGGAACATTTCCACATGGAGGCTGGCGTCCCGGCGTTGCCGCGGTAACCCGGTAGGGTTTCCGGCCCGCGGGTCCTAAGAGGCGGGGGAACTCCAACGACAGAGAGAAGGAGTTGGGAGGAGAAGACGGAGAGAGCGACGGAGAAGGCGGGGAGAGCGGAGGAGAAACCGGAGAGGCGACGAACGGAGGAAACCAGACGAAAGATCCAGGAAGGCCCGACCACACCCAAGACGAGGGGCTGGAGATGGACAGCGTTGTCGAGGGTCAGCCACGGACAACACACCCAAGCGCCAGCCACGACCCTGGAGGGTCGTGGCGTGCTAAGGTACGGTCTTTGTGGACCAACAGAGGGAGCAACACAGTTAAGGGGACTGGGGAAGGGAGTTGTGAAGGGGTGAGGGGTGGATTGGGAGGGGGCTTGGAGGGCACAGGGGTGAACACGTGTGAACCACCTAAAAGTGCACTATAAAGTAATTAGTCACTTTTTACCCTAAACTCTTCACTGACACAACCCCACCCTTTTACCTCTTCCCCACACTGTTGTAGTTCTTACAGACAATCCTACCTAGTATCCTACTTACCGTCGCGTTTTTCCTTTTTCCCGGTACCTCAACACTGGAACCACTCGAGAGACCACCAGAACGCCAAACAAAAAGAGAGCAAAGAAAGAAGGAGGAAAACCCCATTGAAAGAAAGAAAAGACAACACCTTGAGACCAATACAGAATTCAGTAAACATCAAAATAGAGATATTTTGCCTACTATTGTTTAAATAAACCACTTACCTGAGCATCACCATTTCTCTCCGTTGCCTTTATACTGTTCGTCCTGTCACACACTGTCTAAGAAACATTTAATGAAATAGGTTGTACATATCATTTATGTACTTATGTACTGTGTATTCTATGTTACTAACTTTCTTTTGTTACTTTACAAACATTTTAATAGTAAAAACAATGTATGTACATATATAATACAACAGTTCACTTCTCTTCTCCTTTACTATTGTTTCATTTATATTATTTATTGCACTTGTGTGGGAAAATGTTGCAATAGTGCAATAGTAACCAGCTCTTTATTGTAATGAAAATTAAAATAGTTCTGAACAGAACTTTTTTTTCCAACCTTTAGTTTTGAACAATTTTCTGTATTTTGTTTTAAACTATACGTCAACTGGACTGTTGTAAAGTGCCCTTTTTGGATGGTCACCCTCCCCACACTTTTTGCTGCTTGATGCTATTGTTTTTGACTTGTTAGTGTACTGAGGCCTGCTAACCAGACCTCAGTACTTATGCTCTTTCCCTTAAAATCTATGTTGGATTTTATAGGACAATTGGCAAGGACTTTACCACACCTGTAATTCCCTAGTAATTGATACCAGTGCTACTCAGGGCAAGGGCGGATAAGTGGTCACCAGGACTGCAGTACTGATAGTGCCTCCCTGAGTGACCTGAGTAAAAGTGAGATTGCAGGGCTGCCATGTCAGCCTGTATGAGCAGCCTGCTGCTCGAGTGCGACTCTGCCCACACCAGGTGCAGGTAGAGTCCCTTTACCCCGAGGCAGGCCTCCTATGGCCCAGGAGGCAGGGTGCGTTGTAATATGAGTAAGGACATATCTGCATGAGCATATATGACCCCGTCATAGCATTAAAAACTTAATGCTACCATGAGTAACCAGCAGTCCATAGGATAACATCGACTGCCATCTGGATAGTTCCCAGATGTCCAGCTCTGTGATGGCCCAGCCGATTCCCCCTCTGTTTGGTATCAAATATATTACTTTTTAACCCTGAGCATGATGCTCTTGCTCAGGATTAACTAGCATGTGTCCTGGTGGCACCCTTAGAGGGTGCCCACCAAATTACTAAGCTCTCTTCTGTTTTGGCGGGCTCTCTCTCGAGCCTCTGCCACCACAGACAATAGTCTACCTTCTGCTGGTTGTGATAGCACTTCCACAGGATGGAGACAAAGGGCCTGGGCAGGCAGGAGGTCACATCTCCTCCCTCCCAGGCTGGCTGGTGAGAAAGGTAATCAAGGTGGTGAGCCTCAAAGGCTTCACCCACACTTGAAATGTAATTACCTGTCCCCCACTTGAGGACAAAGCCCTTCCCATCTTCTCCAACCTGACAGACAGGAAATTAGCTATGCAGGACGTGTATACTTCCTTAAGGCTAGCCACACCTTTAGGGTGGCTAGGAGGGCTATTCAGCCAAGAGAGGGTTCTTCCATCTTGGCAACCCTTAGGTTTAGTGGATTCTGGGTAGGAATTGACCCACTCCCACAGGAAGTGGTCACTACAGGGGCAGGCTAGCAGTGGGGACTAGTAGCCCATTGACCACTTCACCCCTCACCCTTAACGCCCCCTAAAGCAGGATTTAAGGGGCTCTCCTGGCACCACAATTTTACTGTTTACTTGCGAAGAAGAAGAGGCACAAAGAAAACATTGTCACTGACAACAGGACCTGGACTCCTGCTGCAGCGCGAAGAGAGGACACAGACGTGACCTACTGAGACCACCACTGGAACTGAGTGACTGACGCATGCCCGAGGTGAAAGCTTGTGCTGAAGTCAAAGAACTGAGAACCGACAGGGTCTGTATGCTTGACCATGAAGAAACTCTGTATCCAGCATCCAAAGGGTAGGAGTGAGGTGTCAAGTCTCTACTCCCTGTCAGACGACCTCCAGACACTGAAGTATCAGCCGACCACCTTTGCAGCTACCAATAGTTGTGTTTCACCAATCCGGAAACCGACAGACACTCTGACATCCAGGGCAGACTCCCAGCATAGAGACTGATGTTGGGAATGACTTCTCTCCTGTGGTTCTGCATCCTGAAGATAGTGACCTCGAGAGGAGCAGCAAAGCATTTTTGGCGCAACCACCCCTCGTGATTGACAGCTACAAGCCACCTCTGCACGCAGAGCCAACAGATGTGGTGGCTAAGTTCCAACTGTTGATTCCTGGTCCTGCCCCCCCACAGACCCATATATCCAAAGGGAAGAGTGTGTGGCCACCACAAGTACTCCTTTGCCAAGTGGTGCAAATGTTCCAACAGCCAAAGCACCTCTGCACCTGGACTCCCTGGGCAAGGTAATAAGAAACTGACTGTTGACTCTTGGTTGAGGGCCCTGCAGAACCTCAAGTCCAGCTGGGCTTCCCAGAACTCACCCTACAAGAGCCCGAATGTACACTTTGATTTCCTCCATTGACTTCAATGGGAGCCATTTAAATAGTGAAAATGCCCTATTTTCTAAAGCTTCCAAAATTCATAACTTCGGATGTGTGTAACTTAAAAAGTTGGTTTTGGTGTCTAAAATTATATAAAATGAAGCTTTATGTTTCTAAATTGGGTTTGGGTTTCTTTTGAGTCTTGTCATTTACGTATCATCCATATTGGTATTGTGAAATGTTTTACACATGTTCCTCTAAATAGCCTGACTGCTCTTTGCCAAACTTGCAGGACTGGGCTAAGGTTTACTAGTGTGAACCCGAGGTCCACTACTGTCTAACGTGCTAATATTACATGGTAAGACTCCCCAGTCATACCACATGATCCTGCCACCTTGGTATATGGACCAACAATAAAACAAGAAAGATATAACACATCCAACAGTGCAGAACAAAACATCCTGCAAAAAAAAAAAAAAAACTATGGGTTTTGGGAAGAGCAGTGGTGAGCTATTACTAGCTCCCTATGAATATTGAGGTCACTCTCCCCTGACACTATTACTGTTTGACAGTACAAACAGTACTGGCATTCGGTACACCCTATGATACTCTATGGCAATCCACTATAACATACTCTATGACACTCTGCTTCTTTCCATGCCACTCCAATCTTCAATACTGTACTCCACTCTATGTCACTCCCCTCTACCACACTCTACAACAACAAACTCTATGACACTCCGTTGTACTACACTCCACTCTACGACACTCTCCTCCAATGTACTCTCTAACAACAGACTCAGACACTCAACAACGCTCTGCTGCACTCTACTCACTGTATGCTGCTCCACTCTACAACATTCTAGTCTACTCTATGCCACTGTATGACACAGTACTCCATGACAAAACACTCAACACCATTCCACACCACGCTACTGAAGTCTACGATACACCACTGCACTTTACGACATGCCACCCCATTCTACACCACTCCACTTTATGCCTCTCCACTCTAAGAGACTGTACGACACACAGCTCTATGAGGCACCTATGATATGGTACTCCACAGCACTTTACTCTACTGATTGACACGCCACTCCACTGTAGGCCACTCCACTGTACACCACTGCAGTGTATGTTACTCCACTGTACACCATTCTATTCTACGTCACTCCATTCTACGAGACTCTGCTGTATTCCTCTGTGCTCTAGCGCCACCACTGAGTACACAACTATACTCTACACTGTCACTCCACTCTACAACACTCTACTCCACTCAATGATATTTGATGCGATGGGACTTCACTCTATGACATTCCAATGTACACCGCTCCTGTTTACGACACTCTACTGCACACCACTCCACTTTATGACACTCAGCTGTACGACATTATGACACTCCACTCTATGAAACTTTACTCCACTGCAAATGCAATCAGATATCTCTGTAGTACACTTATTAACTTTTCATGTATTAAGAATCCACCATAAGGCACATGTTAAATGTACTTCACACTTACCATTTGTCTCTATATTAATTACAAAGTAGAATTTCTGATACCTGAAAAATGTGATATTATTACCAAAAGCTCCTTCTCTTTTGAGACATTTGGTTATTTCTTAAAAGAACATTGTTTCTTTTTGTTAATGATTTTTTCTGGGATTGTTTTGTAAACAAGGTCAACATGACCAAACAAAACAATAGTCTCAACAGGAGTAAAATAAATAATAAAAAAAACTAAGGGGCATATTTATACTCTGTTTGCACCGGATTTGCGTAATTCTTTTTTTTTTACACAAATCCGGTGCAAACTTAACACCATATTTATATTTTGATGCCAAACCCGTTTAGCGTCAAAATAATGATGTTAACATCATTTTTCAGGTATGTGAAACCTCCTTGCATCAATGAGATGCAAGTTAGGCGTTCCTCTCCAAATAATTACTGAAACACCCTAGAGCCATATTTATCCACCCGGCAAAAAAGACGCATGGGTGGGAGGCGGACCCAAAAAATGACATTAACACAGATTTGCATCAAAATTTAATGCCTGGGTCAGGGCAGGCATTAAAATGGAGCAAACACACCACTACTTAAGGAAAACACACAGAAGCAGCATTACAACCCACAGGACAAGATGGAGGTGATACTGATACAGCTTGTTAGACAGCGCAGAGGACAGCAACAACTCCAGCAATCACCATCTCTACAACGCGGGCCACAAAGGCAACGCAGAAGGTAGGAGAGGTTATTTAGAACCAGGACAACCATCCTTGGCCTAAGGGACCTGGACATAATTAGGACTTATAGACTCAACCGGCAGGCCATACAACGCCTGCTGCACCACATTGAGCTGCAAATTTCAGCCAGCCTGCAGACCCCACACAACATACCACCTATAACAAAGCTGCTTGCTGTCCTGCCCATGCTGGCAAGTGGCTCATTCCAAACAGCGGGTGCACTGGTTGCTAGTATCTCACAGCCGTCGTTCTCTGCATTCCTGTCAGAAGTCTTAGACGCCATCATCTCCCTGACACCCCGCCACATCAGAATCCCCAACACCCAGCAGGAGAATAAACAGGGGTTCTATCAAATCCATGGCTTCCCGCATCCGCTCGGTGCAATGGACTGCACTCATGGCCGTCTCGTACCACCTGCAGCAACAGAGGACTTATACTGGAATTGCAAGCACACGCATTCCATTAATGTGCAGGGCATAGTGGTCCACCGGAGATTATTCATAAACATTTTGACCAAGTATCCTGGGAGTGTCTATGACGCCTACATATTCCGGCACAGTACGATCAATGAACAGCTCCAGGATGGACAATTTGGAAATGGCCTTCTTGTGGGTAAGCCTACAAATATAGTAATGTACACACAACACCCCAACCCTGTCGGACACACAAGACATACACTACTACAGTAACAGATGGCCAAGGTAACACACATGTGCAGGTGATAACACATATGCAACATGCTGCAGCCCAGCACAATCAGTGCACAACACCAGTATACACATCCACATGTACATAACACACCCACAACTTGACACCACAGGAGGGACAGGTGCAGACATGCTTCTCTTTGAAAACAGTAGAACTACACCGGCCGCTACAAGTGGCCTCAGGTTGCCCACTATGTACACATCACACACCTAACAAACAATAGCACAGACACATCAAGGGCATATACCATGCCCATGTCATGTAACTTCCAAATAGGCACAGATGTCTGAAGTAATGTTGTGCTAATCACTGCCAGAACAAATATCAAACACCATACAACTTACGTCAATACCTACTGCATCTCATTAACACATACCTAACTTACCTGTAATGTGCAGTGACATCTGCCTGACGCAGTGGCTCATACTCATAGGAATACAAGATCAATCACCAACACATACGATGTCTCAGATGTGTTAGAAGTGGAACCACAGTCACTGTAGTGCAACCTCACATGCAACACTCACTGACTCACAACACCATCATGTCTGTACCAGATACAAGAAATGGCCTAACAGGGGCAGAGACACAGTCAGACAGTGCAGATCAATGATGTTATAGTGGGACCCATTAGGAGACAACAGGACATCAGTGACCTCACATGCACTGTGCCAAGGGACCCATTTGCGAAGTAGCTGAGTTACATCCCATAGCCTGCTCTGTGCACGTGTCAACAGTAGAAATGCACATTATTGTTTTGGAAGATAGGAGAGACACTGCTAGTTATGTTGATCATCCAAGACAATGGGATATACACCCTTGGACACCTCATGGCTTACACAAATATTAACTGCCACTCTGGAACACGAGGGTAACAATTTAATAGCCCACTGTCCCATAATCATGGCCTGCACTGTATGTACATATTGGTAGATGACCATCTCTACATTACTTTAAGCCACATTCTAAATTGGCCACCCTCCCATGCTGCATGTAGCGTGGCAGGGGTATGCAGTGTTTCTCGCTGCAGGTCTGTCACTGCAAGATACATAGCATGAAGGTGCAGACTCACATGTTGCTGTCCCCTAAGACCTGAGGAAGAGGCAACAAGAAAATACCACCCCAGCAGTGCAGTATGCAGTTTGCAAATGGGAGGTAGATGGTGCTATGAACTCAGATGAATGTGGCACAAATGCATGCTGCACATGGCTGCACACACAGAAAGAGCCAATTGGCCTTCAAAAAAGCATATGTCCAGGGCGGTGTACTGTACAGCACAGATACATCCACCTCCACATGGCAGATAGCCAAGTATCCTGATGTAGGGTAGGTAGCGTTGGTGAACAGTTACACATGTGCAACTGGTGCAGGGGGCAACAAAGGGCTGCCAGTTATCATGTCACACACGAGGCATCCTTGCATTGTTGAAATGCTTTAGGACACAGCAGCCAATTTAGGAGACATGTTGTTCATTCACACTAACCAATTTCATAGGCCCTAAGTGTCACACCTCATCTGCAATGACACATGTCAAAAGGGATGTGATGTCCAGGCACTGTAGTGCTACCATGTTGCCACCACACCTAACCCCATTGTATTGTCAAGATATGTTATGTCCCCTCTAATGATAGCACACTGATACAATAATGCACTTCGAAATGCATGGTGCATACATAATGATTATCAGTGTGGAATCCATATCAAGTGTTCTAGGTCCTTGACCAATACACAAGGTTGTCACGTCAAACAACCGAGTGCTGAGGAAAGATTACACAAGGTTAGGAACTCAAACCAAAACACAAATACATATGAGATACAACCAGATCCCAATATCAACCGCCATGCTACATGGCTTACATCTGTCAAGCCCTCACAATGATTTACTCCTGTAATCTTTTGCAGTGTATATGGGATATGGCATACAGCCATTGATAATGACCCCATTTCACAACCCAAGCACAGCAGCAGAGCGTGTATATAATGAGAGACATCGGAGGATAAGAACCATTGTTGGGAGGACATTTTGCATCCTGAAGTCCAGATTCAGGTGCCTGGACATCACAGAAGGTAGCCTCTATATACGCCCGATAAATGGTCTGTAAGAGCATATTGTCTTGTGCCATCCTGCACAACATCTGTGTAAGGATGAACGTACCATTATATGAGCAGGTTGATGACCTGACTGAGGAGGAGGCGGATGATGGCGAATGATGGTGGAGAAGTAAATGAGGGGGAAGACCACAACACAGCTGCTGGTATACGCTGCAGACTGCAAATTGTACAGAACTTCTTCACATAATCATCACGTAACTCACCTTGTAAATTTTGTCAATAAACATCTCACTCATCCACACAATCTGGCTTTGGTGTCGTCATTCTCTCTAACATATACTTTAGGATTATTAGTCTAACCTCAGGGAGCATGTCACAAATACAAATCTGAAGAGTACTGTAGCAACATCACATGTGAAGCGTAAGAGTGAACTGCTACCATCACACACATCACAATTAGCCCCATCACTTGAATGTGACAATTGAAGGACACAGTTTATGTACCACAACATATAATTTACATCCACATTGCCAACTTGTATAACAATAGCACATCACACACAACAACAACATGTCTAAAATTGACCTAAAGAAGGGGTCCCCACATGAGGCAGTGAAAGTAAAAATATAGTGAGACTGTAATGTTTGAACAGACCACTAGCATAACTAGTGTGAGATTTGCAATGGCTACATGGAGCATGTGTGACAAGGTGGGGACATCATTGGTGACAATGCCCTACATGATTAGCCCAGGTATGGCAAGCAATGAGAGAAATGGAGCATGCACAGTCAATCCATGTAATTTACACCTGCCACTGCCATGGTGCCCAATCCTGTCACAGGGTACACATGACCTCACACTTTGCACGGACATGTCTATGGAATGCACATCAGAATGGACGAGAACACCTGCAGCTATGGATGCAGGTCCACCACAAAGTAATTGTAATTACAAAGCAAAATGTTATGATTTTCAACTGGCTACCATGTTCAATACATGATATGGTAGGAATGTAGGCAGAGTGTGTTAATCACAGTTGTAGCAAAGATGCACACATGTCAGACATATGTGTAGTCCACACACAGGTCATCTATATACTCAAGATCAACATATGGAGACATTTGTCGCAAAACATTTGCCAATTTGCATGCATCAACCATCATCAACCATCCCGGAGCTGTGAATGCTGCATGAAATGTGATGCTCTGTAAGACAACTACACACAGCACATAAATGAGCACAAATCACAATCACATACCATGAAGCTTGCAAAGTACTAACTGCCATACATATGTGGATACACTGTTGTCACACATACCGACATATGCATGACGTGTATACATTTGCATGCTGTTGATTCTTTGGTCTGTTACACCAATATGTGTGTGTCAATCACACACAAATCACATTGTACAATGGTCTACTACATGTGGCCATACACAAAATGCCTTACTGCAGCCCTGCACATACAATTATTATGTTGATACAGGGTGCATACATCAACAATTCTAAAAATCACCCAATCACGATTAGAGTAAAAAAACCAAAAATGATGCAAATGCATCAAAAATATGCGCAAACGCAAACTACATGACCCATGGTCCCTTAGTGTAGTTTCCACCTTCGCACTCCTCGCAATGCTGATTTACTGGGAAATCTAAGCATAAGGGTAATGTGTCTTTGTAAAATGACGCACTTAAGTAATACGTCAGAAATACTCACACAAATATCAGATGCGTCAAAAAAATACACGCATAAAAGAAATCGTCTTTGCAAGGGCACAGGAAGTGATGTAATAGGATATCCTTTTTACAGGCATGGTACAATGAGTGTACTTTCACTTTCTCTTTACAGTCTGACTGTGTGGTTGTCTTTTGGAGTTGGTGGTGTCTTCTTGCGACTTAGTCTATCTTGTGATGTCCCTCCTGTCATGTTAACTGTTGTATTTTATTGTCATTTGTCCCAGTGTCTGTGAATTTGTAGTGTTTAGTGTAGTTTACCTAGTACTTGTGCTGTGGGGTGTCTGTCTGGGTTTGTACTATAGGTGGGTTAGTTGGGCTATTGAATTTTTGGGTGTTAAGTTTCCTTTCATTATTTTTGTTTCTCCATTGTACTGAATAACTTTTGTTTCTACCTGTACCCCAGTGCAATGTCTGGCAGGGGGAGGCTGACCAGAATCGAGGAGGAGGCGCGAGGAGGAGGAGCCGGAAGGCTATATTTGGCTGGTAGCCCACTACCTCCCATTGATGCTAGAGATGGGTGGCCGTGTGATCTGGGGCTACCGTACGGAGGCAAGGCTGCTGCATTGGGGAAAGGTGCTCTACCACCTGAAGAGGGTGTACCACACGAGTTGCAATGACCATCAGCTGAAGCATCGCTGGGCTGACCTTGTGGGCAGGGAGCAGGATCTTCTGGACCATCTTGGTGTGGTGATTGGTGGGCCTGTTGGTGAGTACCCCATTGGCTAACTAATTACTGTTCACTGCACTTGAATGCCAGTAGCAGATGTGTTGGTGTGCTGTATGCAATGCTTGTGGACAGGTTGCACGCAACCAGAATGAAGTGTCACTGTGCCAGTATAGACACAGGCTTCACATATCCTAACATTTAACTAATTCAAGTCAGAGGTACGGATAGTCATGAACATTCATCACTAAGTCACACATTTCATGGACCATGTCAACATCTGTATGATTGTGTTATACATGATAAAGGTAAACACTGCCAGCATACCATTTGTGAGTGGATTGTGATAACTAAGTACGACAATCCATGTATGGTGCAATAATGTCAGAGATTCACATACATCAGCTCTGCCTTTATGTTTACAAACAGGGAATACCCACCTTAGGGGGCACTGGCAATGGGCCATTTGATGCCATCAACCAACTGTGACACATCAGTCATGCATGTGAATTGCAGAGTAACTATTTAGCCGCTTGTCCTCCACAAAGTGCCTCTGTGTGCCTTGCAGGACAAGCCAGAATACCTGAATAAGTTGTCTTTGCAGAGCACAAGGGTTGTGTCATTTATCTGTCACCCAACTCCCCCTCATACCATGCAGTTCCATCTTCTACAGATTGGCCACACATGGTTGTTGCAGGGTGTAGTACTACATGAGTCTCAGGCCTAGTGTAAGAGTGCAGATGATGTGTAGGAGTGGATGTGCTATTCGATGTTTATAGTAATCTGATTTACTGTACATACTCCACACAATGCTGACACTGATGGTTGCCTTTCTCATTTTTATAGCTGCCAACATGAACAACGGCCAACTCCGTGCATTTCAGAAGTGGGCAGTGCGCTATCGGCACATTTTGGCAGTGGAATCTGGGTTCGGGAGGATGTCACTCCGCTATCGCTCGGAGCGATCCACTAGTGAGTGGCGGGCATTCAGCCAAGGGGGACCCACACTGCCCACACAGGCTGGACCAAGAACAACTGCTGTGCAGGGGCCCACAGATACCATTGCTCCAGCTGCTGCACCCCAGAAGTACCTGACACAGCTAACCACATCAGCTGCCATTGACATGAGTGCCATAAAAGATCTTCAGAGGGATGTACAACTGGTTCACCAAAAGCTGGACTCCATTGAGCAGGAGGTGGCCAAGAATAGCAAGGCCCTTAAGAATATTAAAAAAGACTCAAACGGGCCAACCTCTGAATGACACTGTGCCACTCCTCCCAACTTGACTCCTCTCCCTCCTCTTTTTCTACTTTTTTGTGGGTATTAGGGGGTTGGTTGTAGATTAGAATAAGTTAGTGGGTTAGTTAGGATAAGTAGGTTTGGGGGGTGGGTTTACTACCTTTTATATTTTACTATGTGGGTGGGTGATTGGGGGGTGATGTTGGGGCTTTTATATGTTTATTAAAAAAATACAAAAAAATATATATTTGTTTAGTCATAGTTAGTAAATGTGTAGTTTAGTGTATGTTGTCCTGCATGTGTCCTGTGATTTTAGAGGGTTGGGGGTGGGGGTTGGAGGGGAACAAATGTTTAGAGTGTGCAGTTAAATGTGTAAGGTATGAGTAGTTAGGGTCTGTTGTGGGTTATGTGTAGTTCGGATAGGTTAGATTAGGATTGGTGTTAATTACTATTGTTTAATTGATTTATTTATCATAATAAATGGTATTGGGTATTCCCTTACATTATGTGTCATATGCTTAGTTCTCAGGGTCTTCCTATGGGTGTACAGTACAAATTGTGTGTTGTCCTGGGGACTCCGTCCTGCATCCAAATCCCTCTCTGGACATTTTCAACAACTCCTTATGACTGAGCTGTCACATTGGCAGCTACAACACATCTACTTACCTGTGCACCTGCCATCCAGTGTTCCCACCACTCAAGCTGACCATGTTGACCATGTATAGGACAGGATAGGTGTGGGAATTCAGCTAACATTGTATGTGTTTTTGTTTGGGATGTTGGGCATCGTGGGACATGTTACACATGCCTACATATCATTCCTATCCTGCTAAACTGACCAGTGTCAATAGTGGATGAGTTTGAGTCTGTTTCACACCAATGTGTTCTAGTGGTACTCCAAGCTGACAAAATTGCCCGATTACTGTTTCACACCCATTCTTGCAGTATGTAGTGGGTGTAGCATACATGTTTTCAAAATACATCACATATTCAGTGATTTGATTGTAGTGAATGAGGCCAACATCAACATACAACATGTAGGTACCATGTGAATAGATGTGTGCCCAAATATTCATGCACTCTTGTACGGACACTCGTGTGTAACAATGTCTCAAGTCACAATCACAAACACTAGGCATAGTAGAAGTGTCACAACACACATAAACATGCTGGTTGTGTAGGTGGTGTTTGTATATACGTTGCACTGTTACACTTGTAAATAATGTCCAGGCCTGTGACCCAATTTGTGGAATCCACCCAATTGTGAAACAACACAAGTCCAGGGTTGAGGAACATTTCATGGGACATGTTTAGGTAAAGTGTTTTTCAGTGCAGGAGTACATAAATTGCCAAATGGAAAGTTAGGGACAATAGCAGTCCATAGCAGAGAGGTCAACAGTTTGTTGAGGTGGAGTGCATATCTGTCAGAGTGCCAACACTGGCATTATGTCAAGCACAGGACTAAGGAAAACACTGCCCATGTGGCATGGGCTGGTGCTACTGGGAACTCCTACGGGTGAAGATGATCTGTTCAACATCTTCATCCTCCGATGTGTGTGGTGCCTCCTCGACCCTTGATGGTGGTAGTGGAGAGGTAAAGGGGGGCCCCACACACCTCAGTGATTGCAGATGTGGACTCCCAATTTCCGGCAGCTGCCATCTGTGGCACTACATATGGCATCACTGCAGCAAGGAAGAGCTGCTGTTTTTTTAGTATAGCTGCAACATCCCTGTGGTAGGCAGCCATGTCTACCTTGAGGGAGACCAATTCCCGGTGCATGGAGTCCTTATTGTCCTCAGGCACACAGCTGCCAGTTTGTGAGGGCAGTTGTTGTGGCCTCTCCCTCATGGCAGCAGCTATGTCCCTCAGACACTCCTGGACTCCACGCATTGGTTGGCTGCAGTCTGTTCTGTTGCCGTGACCACGCACGCCTGCACCCCCGCACCTCCTCAAGGCTGGCTGCCACTGTTTGCATCCCCACCTGCACCTCCTTGGCCCGCTCCCACTGGACTCCCACCACTGTCCGTTCAAAGTTGGTGCCTGTGCCCTCAGAGTCCTCTGCTTTGTCGGTGCTGGCAGGTCGTACTCTTGGGGTGCTAAGTGGGGCCTGTGGGATGTCTACTAATTCAATACTCCTCCTTGAGACTGGAAGTGGTGTCTGCATGTTCACAAGGACTTCTTGGAGGGACTCTTGGAGGGTTGCCAGTTGGTCATCCAGGTCATGAGGGTACTCCAGGACAGGCAGATCCGCAGGAGAGCTATCACCCTCTGCAATGAGATGGTGTAAAATCAGTCTATCTGTGATATGGCAGTTGGCAAGTCACGTCACTGTCATAATAGCCCCATGTTGATGTAGAAGTGGTGCAGTACGACGCTGTGAAATAATAATCTGCGCCGCACTGTTTCACTTTGGTGACACAAGATTGTACCGTATGCAAATGATTATGGGGCACCGCTGTGTTGTCCCCCATACTGGTGCAAGATTCAGCTGTCAGCGTAATTGTAGGCATCCTTGCACCATCATGCAAGGATGTATGACTTTAGGGGTGTGACTGTTAATGTGTGTGAAAGTGTCCCTTCATGCCCATTAACAACCACTAATGGCACTTTGACACTTCTGTGTGAGCTGTGAAATGCAGCACACTCCGAAGAGCCAAATCGTCATTTACATGTGATTGTTTTTGTGCATGGAGTTACACCTTCACGGTCTTAAACAATAATTTCTGGCATTTTGTTCTTCCTATGCATGCTGCAGAGTGCAGAAGACATAGTAATTCAGAAATGAAGGCGGTACAAATGTATTCCTCCTCATTGCACCCTGCTAATGTCACCTCTGGGGCTGACCCAACCTCAAGTTTACAATGTCCATTTATCTGAGGCAGCATTAAAATATATTGTGTGTTCCTGTGGCATGCCCACAGCAACACCCATTGCAACATTGTCCACACACTGTCATGATCAGGTGCCTACATACTTACAAGGTGACATAATGCCACAAAAAGTATCTTAACGCCACCTTGTCAATACAGCGCAGTGCTTGGCGCCACTGGAGCATCACTCAAATGGATTGTTCCAGTACATCATAGCTGCAGTCTACAGCCCCATGCCCAACCTGCATGTCACATGAATGGAATCCCAGTTGACACAACCGTCTGCGTCATATCTTCTAAGTGTGTTGTCCATCCTTATTGTGTCTCAGCGGCCTCTTATCTTGTTCTACCCTCCCTTTGCATCCATTTGCATGGTGTTGCCTTGCAATGTGTGTTGCTGTGCTCATGGCACAGCACCACACACGGCAAGTTTCACCTGTCCCACTCCTACATGTTTCACATTCACCCATGCTGTGCTGAGACCTTACACCACCCCAGGGGTGGCACAGTCACCACACTGTGCTCTTGTTGCCATTGATGTGTCCTCATTTTGTGATTTGTGTTTGTGTGCTACTTTGCATAGTACTCATGGACTTGGCAGAGTACTGTTTCAACTCCTGTTGGTGTAGATTGTTTACCTTACTAAACACCTATGTCCTCCCCCTCAATGCAGCCCTCCTTGCACTATGATACATGAGTGCAGCATGGTGACAGTACAGCTCATGTGATAAAAGCATAGGTTTGAACCCAGGGATGGCCAATATGGATATGAAATTTATGCTGTGTACATCATTCTTTATGTGACAGTGCCTGATGGTAAATGTGTCTATGGACATTGCCAACTCTGAGGGGTTGTACTCAGGCCAGGGCCTGAGGTAGGTTCAAGTGCAACAGTCCAAGGGGCACCTGACTGCCACTGTGTAATTGTTCACCCCCTACAGCACAGGTGGTAGTGGCAACTGTTGTCAAAGTATAATGCCCCATGGGCCAATGTCCTGGACATTACAGTTTACCAGCAGCTGAAAGACTGGCTATGGCATCAGTCCTGTGGCACCAGACCAGTGATACATTCAACACTACCCTCCAGGTTTATTTCCAAATTTCCTCCAGCCCTTGCTTAGTGGTGTGACCCCCATGAAATGGTTGTTGGTGAGGTGGTGTGGTGTGCCCCTGGGTGGCTCTGCACAGCCCATGCACTTGGTATGGGCAGTGCAGGGTGTCCCATACCCTGACCCTTTGCCCTTTTCACTGTCCTGTTTCACCCAATGCAGGCCACAACTGGCACTGCCTATCTATATTGTCTAGTGTGTGCCCCACAGAGCTACCATGTGCAGACATATTACCAGCCACCATCCCAACGTGTGAGTCATACTGCCAAGTCCAGTGGATACACTGTACTGGCAGTCTTACCAACACAGGGCTTGCCCATGCACCATCCCCCACCCGTTGATGTGGAATTAACCACCATTATGTGAAAGCCATACCCCATGTGTTGAATGAGTGTGTTTATTTCCCAATTCCCATGTGTCTGACATGATTGTGTCCGAATAGTTGTGGGCTCAGCCTGTGACTGTTGTGACCTACTGTTTGCTAACTGTAGTACATATTTTGTGTATTGGCACATTTCAGTTCAGCATCAATATGTGTGGTTGAACACAACTTCAGTTTAATTGGTCTGGGTAGTGGCATGTTACCAATGATTCCAGTCCAGCCTGCTATTCCACCAGCACCTGTCAATCAATCAGTCAATCCTTCAGTGTTTATAGAGCGCAACTACTCACCCGTTAGGGTCTCAAGGCACTGGGGGGGTGGGGACTGCAGTGTATACCGGAGGTGGATTAAAAAACACCTGTTGAGTTAATTGTTCCATGCAGCCAGGGGACACCCTGACTGCGTGATGTAGGGATGGCTGTCTCATGTGGATGTGTTGTCTAAGTGTGGTGGTGCTACCAGCACAAGCCTGGGGTCTGTTGAGACAGTTGCAATGACTAGTGCGCTGCGAGTTGCAGCACCAATGCGTTTGGGCAATGAGGCAAGGCTTTTAGAAAATGTTACAGCAAGGGACGCCACTATGTAGTTGCCCCAGGAATGGTGTTGACAGACTACCTGGTCTCTGATGTCTTGGTCATTTTAGTGGTATCAGAACCAGTGGCACAGTGATTATACATGCCATCCATCCCATGTGCTGCATTTGTACATGTGGGTATTTAGGCCTGGTGTTCTTAATATGTCCATGTTGTGTATGTTTCAATAGTGCATGGCACTCCTAAGGTGCAGGTACATGGGTAAGCTTATGTTGGCATGGAACAAGTTGCTTAACGAACATTGTATGCCTCTGCGCTCCTTTGACATACATTGTGTGACTCCTATGTGCCTCCCCCTTCTTGCACTAGACATTTAAGCACATATTTCCCCCATGCAACTTACCCTGAATGTGTGGTGTCTCCTGGTATTCTGCACTGTCCTGTCCTTGTATCCCTGTGACAATTTTTTCTGGGATGACCGCTGCAACCATCTCCTCCATCTCATCCATGTCTCTCTTGCAGTGCTGAACTCCCACCTGCAGTTTGCAATGCTGCCTTCCTGATCCACGCCATTTTTTCCTTGTTCCTTCTCTTGCAGTCATGCCAGTGTTTCTTGCACTCAGTCACTGTTCTCCTAACCTCTGCCACACTGTTGACCTTGTCCACAATCTGCTGCCAGATTGCCTCTCTCCTTCCAATTGGCAATTTGGAGGTGACGAAGAGTTGATTTTGATGCTCCGTCACCTCTCTCACCAGTATTTCGTGCTCCTCTGACCTGAATCGACACTTCCTCTTTTTCTTCTCCCTCCCCTGGGTTTTTTCTGTGTCATCCTGGCTGGTTCCTGGTTGACTGGGGTCTCCCTGAGGTCTCTCCTGGCTTCTGGGATCCAATTTGGGGCTCATTTGCACTGTTTGCTCCGTTTGCTCCTCTTTTTGACGCTATTGCAGGCAAAAATGGTGCATTTCCGCTTTGCGACGTGTTTTCATGTTGTAAACCAGATTAGTCATTTTTCCTCCGTAAATGTCATTTTGCGTTACGACAAGGCGCATTGGTTAATATGGGAAAAAATTACTCTAAACATTTTTCAGCCCCACCCAGTGTCAAAGTATAATTTTGATGCCCGAGTGGCATTAAAAAATGGCGCTAGTCAGCGGTAACCTTTTTGACGCAAAACTGCATTCGTGCAGTTTTGAGTCAAAAAGTATAAATCAGGGTGTAAGGCTGATGGGGAGGACACTGGGGAGCCATGATCAGTTTCATTACTGCCATACTGCTCATTCAATCTCCCTGTTTTACCTCACTGCAGTACCAGGAGCAGGTAGTGATACAGGGCCAGAAGTAGCAGGTAATGGTGTAAGTGCCAAAGACGTAGAAGAAGCTTCTGGTGTCTTAGTAGCCGAAGAAGTGCCTGCAGCTGATGTTTCTCCTCCGGCCTCTTCAATCTCCGTCTATTGCCTTATTTCTGCACGCATCAATTTGGTTGGATGCATTGCCTGCCCGGTGTTTTCCTCATTCCCATGGTCCCAAAAGACTACTGCTTCACGCTAAAATAGGAAATTGCTATATTGCGGATGTTGCCATTTACCAGTTTAGCGTTGAGGTCTTCTTTCTAGGAGGTAGTGAGAAAAACATCCACACTATTGACTCCTTCAGTGTTTTCCTGCAATGGTCCTACTCTTTCTCCTGCTGCAACTCTATCTTTTCTTCCTTTTGTGGCAACTGAAGGATCTTGTTCAGCCATTGCAGGTGTTGAAAACTAGCAAAGTGGCTTCAAAAGAAAATAATTTTGGTCCTGAAGGCACCACAGCCTTCCCCTTTCAAGATATGAATTGAAATGAGGAAAATGGTTGCACTTGCTGTTTCCTACAATGGACAAAGTTCTAATCCAATGAACTGTTGTTTAACAAAAGCAAAAGTACTGCAGTAGAATTGCGATACTATTGCAGTACTGGAAGACTTCACAAAAACAACCTATATTTTAAATATTAACAGATGCACGATTAAAAAATAACCATCAAACCCTGAATAAATTCTTCAAATATAATCTAATTATTAGGTGCAATAGCATTTTAGAAATTTATGGAGGACTTGTAAACATGCTGTGGTCCCCAAAATATAAAAAATATATAATTAAGAACATTATATGGCTAAATAAAATACTTAAAAATAGTAATTCAAATACAAAACAAAGGTTTAGGATCATTTGTAGTTAGGAAAAAGTAATTTATTGTTTCTGTAGATAAATAAACAAACGACACAAACATTATGAATTAAAATTTTATACTTATAACTTGAAGTTTGAATTTCCACCCTGGCTTATATTTTCTCCAACTCGTGCATCTCCGCAAAGAGTACTGTAAACTCGCTAGGCAAACTAAAAAATGATAACTCGGCCCTCTAGCATCCACACTGTTCTTTTAAACGGTGTCATTTGACATGGTATGATTGTTATGAATGCTATGATTTAACATGCTATAAGTGATGTAATATGAAAGAATATACGCCGTGCATGGTGAAGGCGCAAGTTATAGTTTATTTAGTCTTCCTAACACGTTTGCAACACTCTGTACAGAGGATTTGAATTATCATCTAGATAAAGCAGTAAACAGTGACTCATTGATAATAACAAAAGTACTGGAAATCTTGAGCTTGAGGCAAGTTATTCTTCAACCTACCCATCAGACAGGAGATATTTTAGGTACCATTTGTGTCCCTTTAGATCTCTGCTTGGCCAATATGCCTATTCCTATTACCTGGTATGATCACTATTTGATACCTTTCAATGGTAAAATTATGAGGGCATTACATGGTCCCAGTCAGAAACATATGGCTAGGACAAACAGATCGTGGCACAAAGTAAGTGAGGACAACTTGAAGTTGGCACTAGAGAACACTACTCTTTCTCCATCAACATCCGTATTTGAGAAAGTGCAGGCATTTAACCCCTGGTTGGCCCACTCGCTAGATAATTTCACAGGATCAGACTAAAAAATCGCACAGAATCAATCTGTCTGAACCCTGGTACTCAGAAGAAGTCACAGCTGCCAAACTTCATTGTAAAGCTCTGGAATGCCAATGGAGAAACAGTAAAATGTACTGGCAAAAGTTCCAGCGTCTGACCATAAATACACTAAGTTCATCAATGATGACAATTAAATCTGCCTCTCTGTTTGATCCTTGCCCCTCTCGGATATTAACTGTGGCCACAGATCTAATTGCTCAGAAAGTTGTTGACATATGCATAAGTCTTTGGCCACTGCTAAACCTCCAGCTAGATGGAAGCATGCACATATTACGCTGTTGCGTGATAAATCCTCTGTTGACACTACTGTTCTCTCCTGCTATAGCTTATTTTGTTGCTGCCCCTGTCGTGTAGGCTCTCATTATTCTAATGAGACTACTGGATTTTGAGCTGCAGAATCGCCTGCGGTGTGGGAGACTGAGTCCAACCCACTGCGGGCGACACCTGCCGCTCCAATCCGGGTTTTGCTCCGGCTAACTAGCAGTGCCTCATCTCTACCAGGGGACAGTGATTATTGGGCAGCCGAGTGCAAGACATATTAGGCTTCTCAGGGAAGTCGTGGTCACCTAGGTCACATCTGGTTCTCTCATTCACATTTCACACTCCTATACATACATGATGAACAGAGGTAGTATATGTGTCAATAATGAGTTTAATAAAACAAGTGCATCTTAGATAGCAAAGCATGAGCTGCAATAACCAGGATGACACAACATAACAGTATTAAAATTGTGAAGAGAAGAGTGAAGCATAAAAACAACGCTATCATATTGTCACTATAATCAATGGACTATTTCCTAACCAGGTGGTAATTGAGCACAGCATGTTAAGCTCTAATTCTGCCTTTTTAGGTTCCCCTGGGAAGACATCGACCCCCATACCTGAGCAAAGGACTGTGGTCTGCATTATCATCTGTAGCGAAGCATTCAGCAATCAGCATACAGTTGTGGTTCCCTGGCTGGAATCTCCCTCTAACGTGTAAGGGACAAGGAAGTGTTTATATAATAACACAGCTGATGTTCTGAGAAAATGTCCCTATGCAAGGGTGTGTATTTTCGACGAATGTTGGAGACTAAGCTTCTACCATGTTCACTGGCAATGTACCGAGCTGCAGCCTTGAATGAAGCACAGAGTGATCAAGAATGTCGTGTTTGAGAACAGAGTGCTGGCTTAGGCAAAAACAGTGAGATAGATAAAAATAAAACAAGACCGTAAAAATGGTTATTATAATAATAATAATAAAGCGAAGCTGAATAAAATATATCTAGGTTAAAGTGCACAGCGGCCTAGTGTGTTAAAATAACGTGCATGGAGCTATGACTAAAATGGCTACACAACATCATCCCCTTGTCGGTTGAAAGTGGTTCAAAGCCAAAGCTAAAATTTGATTGCTAAGAAGCTCAACCTAAGATATATATATAAAAGGCAAAGTCAATTCGGACAAGTCGAAGGGACACATAAGCATCCTACATGACAATTCAAAACATGAGCATGTGGCATAAAACCAAATTCAAAGGGCAAGTCAATTTGAAAAGTCTCAATCTAGTTATGAGTCATGGATAATAGGAGATCTTCCACTTCGGCTGATGTTAAAATTGGGAAGTCCTCGCTGAGAAGGATCAAGAAGCAGATGTGTTCCGTAGCCTCAGTCTCAACCAAGGGGGCATCCCGTGGTGTCGCCGGTGATGATTCGTGAACAACTTCCTCCAGGAAGGGTAACTCATAGGTAGCTTCACTTAGCAAACGCAACCTCAACGCGCATGTCCGGTAATGAACCCTTGGCGAAGACATCAACAGATCAGCATCCACTGTAGGCAAGTGCTGCTTCGAAAGGCAGATTTTCAGTGCATATTCTAAAGAGCACTAGAGGCACCGAAACACGGGCTGTACACAATGCAAAACCGGTCTGAATGACAAAGACTAGCCAATTACTCCAGGAGTGTTGCTCCAAAATACTGCATCATATGTTCACGACACAGCTGCGCTGATGGGAGCACCGTCATTTCTCCTCGTTGCGGCGGGACTGCCATTGCGCATAAAAAACAGCAACAGCAGGATGCCAGCTAATAAAGCCAAAGTTATCGGAAATCCCCCGAAAATACTAGAGAAAATTCAACGGATTGCTGATGGTATCAAACCGAATACAGAGGAGAAGGTGTGAATGAAACCAGAACCAACAGCTTTGAAAAAATGTGCGATTCCAGTTGTACTGGACACATTAAATATTCTTCCCACGAGTTCACCAAAGTGTCTCGGAAAGTTTGAATTTAACAGGGACTGTATTTCTGCAGACGACCTTGCCACCTGAAGTGCGTAGGTCTCACGCGCAGATGTAAGGGCCACATGCTTTTGAAACAGTAAAGCCTTGAGTCTGCTCAACTTGTCAAAATTCACGTTTGAAGTAGCAATATGAGGCAAAATATCCGCTACCTCCTTAATTTTAGTGGGAGGAAAAAGTATGTTCCCACAGCATGTAACGACCTTAGAGACCGAAACAACGTGAACTATTCCGGCCCGCATGCCACAACAGTCTTCACCATTGAGGAAGACGTAGCTGCCATTTGAAAGCACCTGGAACGTACGTTTAATCAAAGGGACAGGCACTCCCTTCTGATAACAAGCCAAGTTTGCAGCAGAGGCGCTACACGCCCCATGCAAGGACAGCTGTTTACAAACCATCGAATGACTGACTGAAGTCTAGCATTCACTGCTGCTAAGAAAGACTTCTTTCATGGCATTGAAGCATTTGTACGAGAAGGGAAGCTCCCACACCTCATGAATGTAACTATCTCCCAGCTTCTCATATCTGCCTACCGGAATGTGTTTTAAACAGGAGGTGAATTGAAGTGTTGAAATAGGCAGATTAATAGCCCCATGTATTAACCACTCAGCAGATGGTATTTCAGCCACAGTAAAAGGCAACTTTTCTAATTTCTGGTTCCTTCTTAGCCAAATTAGCGTTAAATTAAAGGATGAAAAAATCTCCCTTGCACTGACATGCTGCCAGGGAACGCGGCCCTGCCTTCAATGTTTGAAGCGTCCAACCCAACAGCATAATGGACCTTAGCTGACTCTGCGCATGATGTAATGTAGACATATCTGTTTGTATAAGGTCTGTAGCAGACGAGACAAAGGGCCATATGTATCAAAGGGTTTTACCCATTCTGTGTCAATGGGAAAATGCTTTGGTACATATGGCCCAATATTATTTAGTGTATATATCTGGTCGGACAAGGTGTTAGTCCCATTATCCTCAACAGCTAATGCCTCTTTTAGATTTTCCTGGTCTATTTGACTTCACCAGGCAACTGCTTCCTGTTGGGAAAGCTTCCAAATGTCAATATATACTTCATATAAAAAGCGTTTCCTACGTCGTGTTCTGGGGCCTAACAGGAAGTCCTGTAAATCAGTAGTATTAGACAGGAGACTGAGGTGTCCTCTAACTGCGTCTAGTGATTTTAACCATTGCTGGCACCATTTACCTACACTATATGTCGTGACTATACCTGCATGTTCGGATGATATATAGCGAGGGTCTGGCCTACTAGTTCTAAAACCCCAGAGGAGTTAATAAAACTTTGATGACACCCATTGGTATCTACTGGCCACAATAACCACCCGCCAGGACGTGTCAGTGAAGCATTAAACGTACCATTCTGGACCCATTCATCTAGATGATTTTCAGTTGCATTTGTATATTTTTGCCATTTATAAAACTTTGCGGGGCAGGTATACTGGGCATGGTTAATTCCTTAATTTTAGCTAAGCCTAAACAACTTGTCTGTTGTACTGTTTCGTTTAAAAAGATCATTTGCACAGGAATAAGGCATGCTCTAAGCAAAGCTTCCGTTCCCTTAATTTGCCAATTTATTTGTTCCCCACACACTTTTCAGATCAATCGTTTCAGCCAATATTCATAGCCTTCTATAGATAACCGGGAAACAAAGGATTCCGAATATATACATTTTGTATTAGTCATTAATATGTGTATATGTATGTTTTGGAACTCCCCTGCGGTGGAGTCGGACTATGTTCCCATTGTGTATAATCAAAAACAGTTTTGGGGATGCTCGCTCTATGTATGAAATGGTGCCCATAGTAATTATAGCAAAACATAGCACCACAATTTTCTTTAAATTGATAAACATCACAGTATAATATTGCAATTCAGTCATCATGGAAACAACTGTTTTCACATCCCAATCATCAGAAACAATGCCTGGTATTACTATGTCATTCATTGGGTATTTGAATAACTTCCGTGGGACCATATATATCAAACATTACTCTGTCCCAAACAATCCCATCAGGAATTGGTACTGCGGAAATGTTCACAAATGACAAGTCTCTGTGGACCTTATGTGATGAGAAATGTGGCTTTAAAACCTCCTCCACCAGTTCAACTGTTGATTTTTCAGGAAGAAAGTGACCATGTATTAGTAAGAAAAAGGTAATGACAAAGCCAATACAAAGAAAAAAGGCTAGGAGAGTCAAGGAGAGCCATAGATAGTTCCATGGAAAAACAAAATACGTTTCTTTAAGACAGTTTTTTAGCTTACATGCACTTGACAAGTCAGCTGTCGAAGAGGCGAATGAATCTGAGAAGTCATCATTGAAGTCGGCAAAATATCCAGAGGCAGTTCGTGCAAGTGGTGGAGCCGTGGTCAGTGGTGGAGTTGGTGTTTCCTGTGGTGGCACACTATAGATAGCACCATCCGTCTGTGTTGGAGTTGAGTCGACTTGGTCAAATATTTCTAAATTGTTTGATGTTAGTGGAACCAATGCAAGATCATCTTCCACCCTCCCCAACCTCGGAGAGGTGTCAGTGTTGGTATAATCGACTTATAGAGGAACTTCTTCGCCAGTAGTGAGAGGGATTCGGGAGCTACTGGATGTTCCCCTTGGTTGGCTGTGTAGGATCGGCCACATGGTGTAGTTTGACATTGTCGATGAAGACAAAATGATTTTATTTGGCACCTGCCAACGGTGGTAGAATTACAGTTCTGGTACCGTGTATCCCTAGTACTGGGACTGGTGCTCGATAGGAAGGGCCCAATTCCTTTTTCACAGTGACTTTCTCACGTACAAGATCCCCAACTATGGGAATCCAGCCGGTAGATGTTACAGGCACATCCTTGATTCCTGTAGAGGCGGCACTGTTGCAATTCCTATAAGACAGTGACACAACATTTATGTCAAAGGACCATCAAGATCCGGAACATACATTTGAGTTCCGAACAGACACTCATATGAAGTACGACTCCCATGGGACCGTCTAGGCAGATTATTTAGTACTCTCTGGACTCCATATAGGTGGTTAAGCCAACTATGACCCGTACCTAAGACTCTGGCTGTTAAGGATTGCTTTAAATCACGGTTTAATCACTCCACTACACTATTTCCCTCAGGATGAAATGGAGACGAGTACTGGAGTTGGACCCCCAACGAAGCCATGGCGTCCCTGAATGCCCTTGAGGCGAAAGCAGGGCCCTGGTCCGAATGGAAAGCCGCAATCGCATATGTACCAATAAAGACTGGCAAATCTTTAATAACAGTCCGAGCGTCAGCCGAGTGTTGGGACCACACCCATAAAAATCTGGAGCATGAATCAAAAGCGACTAAAATATACTTGTATGCACTACCTGGTGTTAAGGGACCACAGTGGTCCAAGTACACACATTGTAACGGTTTGTTTCAAATTAAGAGGGGTGTCTGCGGCGAGCGCTTGGCAGTGGAAACTTTAAATTGTGGACAGATGTCACAACAAAGAACATACTGCTTGGTCTCTTTGTAAAGACCTGGCCACCAATAACGGGCCTGCAGGATCGAAATTGTAGCCGCCACACCAGCATGGGCAGATGCCACCCCTCTTGCGCTGCTTTAACCAATTGTGATCTTATGTCTCTATTTGGAATGTCTTGTACACCTACGCCTGGTATCTTAACCTCAGCTTTCAGCATACCTCCCATTTGGTAGTGGTACTTGTTAGGAAATCCTTTAGGATAGGGCGTACCATCAGCCGTAGGTGTCACGGCAGCCCAAATGTCTGTGTCTGGTTTTGAACTCAAACGAGTCACTGCAGCTACAGCGGCCACTGCCACTGCTGACTTTGGGGCTTCATCAACCAATGTATTTCCAGCAACGTGTATCCAATGCGCTGGTGTCCAAGTGTATGTACAACATGGACATTTGGTAGCGTCTCCTTCGGATCTGCTACTATCCCCCACAGAAGTCTGTGTTTGATGGTGTTGCCTTTGGAATCTCTGAACCCATTCTGGCGCTAATAATGCAGGTATTCATTAAAGGACTGGACACAATAATATGAATCACAAACAATCAGCGCAGGCTGTGCAGGATCCGAGTGTTCCAGTGCCATCAGCAGAGCTTTTAGTTCTGCCAACTGTGCTGTGCAATCCCCTAGGGTTTGCGTAAAGGTATGTAGAAGACAAAATTTATCGCCCTCCATGTAACACTTACGACTGCGCAAGCAGCAGAATATTGGTGTTTAGTACCAATTGCAGGCTGTGCTGCGCCATCGGTGTACATGACTTTATGATATTGTTCAATGGGCAATGTATTTGCTGGAACTGGGTATTCTAGTTCGTATTGTAAAAATTCTTGAGTTTGTAACTTTGGGTAAAAAATGTAGTCTACATCAGTGGCTGTCAGAGACGTCGCCCATTGTATCCAACTTGGATGTAATGCTTTTGCATTTGGAACACTGGCTTTTGTAACAGCCTCCAGGGCTTGGATCGGAGATACGACAATAATGCGTTTTCCTTGGGCAAGAGGTCTTTCTTTAATGACAGCCATCTGCACAGCAGTGAGAATTCTCTCTGTGGGAACAAAGCGTTGTTCTGCCACTGAATATATGCATGATTTGTATGCAATCGGGACTTTCTCACCTTCATTGAATGTCACATAGGTGAAACCGATGGCCCCAGCTATTACTCTGATGACCAAATGTGTTTTGTTGTCCCTCATGTGTAAGTGTTGTGCTGCAAGCATGTCTGTTTGCAAATCCCGAAGAATGCGTGTATGTTCAATTGTCTAGAATTTACTTGAAAAATCGGGACGTATTAGATCATGTAAGGGTTTTAGGCGTGTAGTTTAATCTGGAATGTAAGTTCTGCCAAAATTTAGGAAACCCAATAGAGATTTGAGTTTTTTAATCGTATTTGGTGGTTGTAACTGTGCGCATTTCTCTAAGAATTGTGGCGCTAGGCTTTTTCCTTCACTTGACAGCTCGTATCCCAGGAACAGGACGCTGTTTTTTAAAAGTTGAATTTGTAACCAAACTCAGCAAATCCGGGCTACCCGTCTTAAATGTTCTAACAATTCATCATCCGTAAGATAAATATCATCTACACAGGGCAATGCTTCAGGGTCGATTTCGTGCAAAATTGCAGTAACACGAGCTGTGACTAGTCCTGGGCTATTCTTATACCCCTGAGGTAAACAACAGAATTTTTTCTGGGAGCCTTGTGCACTGAAACTTGTTAAGTCTCTACTCTCAGGCGCTATATTCTGGTAGAAAAAACCATTAGAAATGTCCAGTGTTGTTGTGTATTTTTTCTGCACTATATTGTTCATTAGTGCTGTGCTATGTGAATTTTGTATAGCATAAGTGCGTGTATGACTGTTTAAATGTCTGTAGTCTAAGACTATTCTATATGAATGGTCTGGCTTGGCTACTGGGAATAATGGATTATTCATTGGAGAGACACAAGGTTCAATTACGCCCTGGTACTCTAACTGCGTGAGTATTTCTCTCACCAGTCATTTTGCTTCATGTTTTATAGGATACTGTGGTTGCGGTTGAGGTTCGCGTTTAATTGCCATTACATGGTAGGGGGGTTCCTTATCCCATCCTACGTGATTTTGGTATAATGCAGGTGCTTGTGCCAAAGCCAATACAATGGAATAGGATTCGGCGAGTTCCTCTGGAACAAGGGGCGAGAAGGAAGGCTTAATGACATCTTCTTCATATGGGCAGGTACAGACAAATTCAGGAGGCCAATCTTGTTCGGGCAACAAAACATCATATATGTTCACCACGCGATCCCAAAAGATTGCACCTATTATACATTTAATGTCTCCTAACTGTAGCATTACTTTATACACCTCATCAGGTGTGGAGACACGCATGTCTGCAGTTTCTACTTGTATAAAGGCATCAGTTGCTTTCACCTCCAGATGCTCTAGAAGATTCCTTGAACTATTGTGACCTCTGCCGCGCTGTCTAGCATTGCTAGAGCCCATATCTTGTTCTTCAAGAGGACCCTCTTCCTGAGTGGCTTGTCGGACTGTGACTGCTGCCACCTTTTTTTTTTTGAATTGTGGTTTTTGTTGGGCGGGTTTCTCTTCCTTTTTAAAAGAAACCTCAGAAGAGCGTTGTGATTCCTGTCTCAGTTTCACGTACTCTGTCCTTCGCTCTGATCGCCCACCTCTCTCATTTAGTTTTTCCGATGAGTCCTGAAAGGAATGAGATTGACGTGTATCAGTATATTGATATCTATCAGGCGTTTTTATATTATCTCTATTTCTGAGATTATATCTATTCTGCGGGGTCTCCATACACGGAGATTCTCCCCTCTCTTTTTTAGGAGTTTGTTGCTTTTTATCCCAGCGTTTCTTATTACACTCAGGTGCTTGCTTGGGGGAATCTTTACTCGATTTACCCTGAATTTGTGGTTTAGATGGTCTGGCCCCTAAGCTATCTCGACTGATACTAGAATAGGTCTCTGCGATTATTTTGGGCAGCTCTCATTCCTGATCCTGTTGAGGAATGTCACAGAGCTGCATGCGCACTGCAAGCACTGCTTCCTCTTTAAGGTTACTTAAAATGATTGAGGATACTGTGACAAAATTGCCCATCAATTGCATCCCCAAATCTAGGGCCGGGGCAGCCCCATACTCATCTTGAATTTGTTTCAACACCTCCGGTAAATTGGCAAGTGTCGGTGTACCATGTGCGGTTGTATAGAGCACGGCAAATACCGTGCCCCCGGTATTACAGTTATCTACTGTAGGGACCATCCCAAAAGGCAAGCACATCGTTAATATTTTATGTTTATCCTGAGGTCCCATATGGGGAAATACCGCCTTCAGCGCATCAATCTTTTGTGCTAACCAAAACGGAGTTTCTTCTTGTTTGACGGGTACTTTACCCATAATCGAATGTACAGTCACAGGATTTATACCTGGCGTTGCTGCATGTGGCTATGCAGGAGCAGCAAGTACTGGGTTTGTATTTAGTGTTTGCATTACAAATTGTACTAATCGTCTATATATCGCTGTTAATTCAGTATATAAATGACGAACCTCAGCTACCACTATATTAGCAACTGCAGGATGTGGTGTATAGGTGGCCAATAAAGGCCAGGTAGGACCATCATTACTTAGAGGACCTAACCTTACTGGTAAAATTGTGTGGGGTAGGGCGCCATCAAGCCAATTATTATGTTCTTGATAAGATAAAGGTATTTCTAAATATTTGTATGCTCTGTATTGCCTAGGTGCATTTGCAAGTGTATAATGATGAAATGTATTTGTATTCCCATCAACTGCTGGAAATGTGACACAAGAATAAAAAATCTCTGTTCTATAAGCTGCATGGGTAATGTGACTGGACCCCCCTGGGCCAATAGGCCATTTGCTAATAAATGTGCAGTTAGAGGTTGTCTCATGTTAACCGCTATTTGTACTTGCTGTGGGTTCGCCATTGCAGTGACACTATAAGTTCAGAGAAGGCACACCAGATAGGGCTTTCCTTTTAAAGTGCAAGCTTGAACAACCTCCAGCTGCAACTAGGATAGCCTATGCAGCTGGGGTGGAAATCCTTAGTACCACGGACGTCTCTGCGTATGGTATTGAGGCTTCATTATATATAATGAGACAGAGATACTCCGGAGGACCCGAAAATTAGAGCCTGGACAAACATTGGGCACCATGTCACGTAGGCTCTCATTATTCTATTGAGACTACTGGATTTTGAGCTGCAGAATCGCCCAGGGTGTGGGAGACTGAGTCCAACCCACTGCGGGTGACACCTGCCACTCCAATCCGGGTTTTGCTCCGGCTAACTAGCAGTGCCTCATCTCTACCAGGGGATAGTGATGATTGGGCAGCCGAGCGCATGACATACTAGGCTTCTCAGGGAAGTTGTGGTCACTCAGGTCGCATCCGGTTCTCTCATTCACAATTCAGTCTCATATATCTACATGACAAACAGAGGCAGCATATGTTTCAATAATGAGTTTAATAAAATGACTGCATCTTAGATAGCAAAACATGAGCTGCAATAACCAGGACGACACAACATGATAGTATTAAAATTGTGACGAGAAGAGTGAAGCATAAAAACAACGCTAACATATTGTCGCTATGATCGATGGACGATTTCCGAACTAGGTGGTAATTGAGCACAGCATGTTAAGCTCTAATTCTGCCTTTCAGGTTCCCCTGGGAAGACATCGACCCCCATACCTGAGCAAAGGCCTGTGGTCTGCATTAGATCTGTAGCGAAGCATTCAGCAATCAGCATACAGTTGTGGTTCCCTGGCTGGAATCTCCCCCTAACGTGTAAGGGACAAGGAAGTGTTTATATAATAACACAGCTGATGTTCTGAGAAAATGTCCATACGTAAGGATGTGTATTTTCTACGAATGTTGGAGACTAAACTTCTACCACGTTCACCGGCAATGAAGCGAGCTGCAGCCTTGAATGAAGCACAGCGTGATCAAGAATGTCTTGTTTGAGAACAGATTGCTGGCTTAGGCAAAAACAGTTATATAGATGAAAATAAAACAAGACCGTAAAATTTTTATTATAATAATAATAATAAAGCGAAGCTGAAAAAAATATATCTAGGATAAAGTGCACAGCGGCCTAGTGTGTTAAAATAACTTGCATGGAGCTATGACTAAAATGGCTACACAACATTGCTTTTAACCAAACATATTGACAGACATGTTAACTCCCAGGTAGCGATGTGTTAGAAATGGGGTCTCTAATTGACAGTCGGTTTGCAACCTATCCAAGTAGGGACCCTCACTCTAGTCAGGATAAGGGGGATACTCAGCTCGGATACCTCCTGGTCACCCCCTTGGTAGCTTGGCACGAGCAGTCAGGCTTATCTCAGAAGCAATGTGTAAAGCATTTTCACATAACATACAGTAATACAGTGAAAACACTAGAAAAGGACACCACACCAGTTTTAGAAAAATAGCCAATATTTGTCTGTGTAAAACAAGACCAAAATGAGAAAAATCTAGCATACGATACTCAAGATGTAAATTTTGCAAGAATTAACATAAAAATACAGTTCCTTGAAAGTCGAGAGCTCTGTTTGGGGCTATCACGGGGTCGTGAACAACAAATCCAACAGTTCAGGCCGGCCGCTGCATTGCGGGCTAGCTCCAGTGTCAGGAATACCTGCAAACAGTACCATGGAAATGCAGAACATCATGATCCTCACGATGAGGTCTGGAGAGTGGCGTCGCTGGCATCGCTGTGTCGGTTCCAGAGCTCGGTTTGGGGATTGTCAGGCCCTTGATGTCACACGCGTTGCAAATCGAACTCTGGGGTGATGAAGTCAGGAGTGCTGGCGTGGATGGCATCGGGGCTGCGGTGTGAAGCTGGACGATGCGACGTGCGGTGACCACAGGTCCGGTGCAGGCAGCGGCTTGGTGATGGCGGACCCAGTGAGACCATGGCTGCGGTGTGAAGTGGGGTGGTGAGACGTGCTATGTCACCAGGTCACAGCGCAGGCAGCAGCGCTGTCATTGCCAAAGCACTGTTGTTGGTAAGCCCAAGACGGCCTCCAGGCAGATGAAACTGAAGTCTTTGGTATCCCTGAGACTTCCAACAGGAGGCAAGTGCTACTCCAAGCTCTTGGAGAACTCTCTCAAGCAGGATACACAGCAAATTTCATCCTTTGCTCTCTTTTAAGGCAGAAGCAGCAACTGCAGGCCAACCCCGCAAAGCAACACAGCAAAGGTGCAGTACTCATCCTCCAGCTCTTCTCCTTGGCAGAGATTCCTCTTGATCCAGAAAGATTCTAAAAGTCTGGGGTTTGGGGTCCACTACTTATAGCCCTTTCTGCCTTTGAAGTACTTCAAAGGAAAGTCTCAGTTGTTCACAAGATCCTGCCTTGTCCAGGCCTGGCCCCAGACACACTCCAGGGGGTTGGAGACTGCATTGTGTGAGGGCAGACAGCCCTTTTAGGTATAAGTGACCTCTGCTCCCTCAGCCCTAACCCAACTGGCCCATCAGGATAAGAAGGCTACACCCCAGCTCTCTTTGCGTCACTGGCTAGATGGAATTCACAACAGCCCAACTGTCAGTCTGACCCAGACCTGTAATACATAAGCAGGCAGAGGCACAGAATGGCTTAAGCAAGAAAATGACCACTTTCTAAAAGTGGCATTTTCAAATAAACAATTTAAAAAACAACTTTACTAAAACATGTATTTTTAAAAATGTGAGTTCGGAGACTCCAAACTCCTTATCTCTATCTGCTCTCAATGGGAAACTGTACTTTAAGGATAACTAAAGGCAGCCTCTATGTTAACCTATAGAGAGATAGGCCTTGCAACAGTGAAAACCGAATTTGGCATTATTTCACTGTTAGGACATGTAAAACACATCAGTACATTTCCCACCTTTAACATACACTGCAGCCTATCCTTGGGGCTACCTAGGACCTATCTTAGGGGTGCCCTACATGTACTAAAATGAAATGTTGGGGCCTGGCAAGTGGGTACACTTGCCAGTTCGAATTGGCAGTGCAAGACTGCACACACAGACAATGCAGCGGCAAGTTTGAGACATGTTTACACGGCTGCACATGTGGGTGACACAACCAGTGCTGCAAGCACTCTAGTAGCATTTGATTTACAGGCCCTGGGTACCTCTGGTACACTTTACTAAGGAATTACCAGTAAATCAAATATGCCAATCATGAATAAACCAATCACCAATGCCATTTATATGGGAAGCACTTGCACTTTAGCACTGATCAGCAGTGGTGAAGTGCACAGAGACAATAAACCAGCAGAAACAGAGTCCATTACACCATAAAAACAGGAGGTCAGAAGGGAAAAAGACACGGGAGACTCACCAAAAAGCTGTCAGGTCTTACACGATGTAACTGGAAGAAAACCACAGCACAGAGACTGCCATCCTGGCAGTCATGAAAAACATCAGGGGCATGCTGGATCAAGACAAATCTGCTGCCCTGGTCTTCCTAGATCACTCCACAGCCTTTGATAAGGTGCTGCGCGCGCTGCACTGTGTGCTTTTTGAATGGCTGAATGGTATTCATGTCTCTGGGGTTGCAATGGAATGGATTAAATATTTTGGGCCTGAATCACAAAGGTAAACTTACATTGTTTTGCAAGTTTACTATTTTTTGGCTATTGACTAACTATGAGTTTAATTTTACTAATAGTAATGTTACTGAAGTGGAGACTCTGCAGTCCTATTTATGCTCGGAGTCTCCATCACAAGTGTGGAGCCTCCTCAGTCATAAAACTGAGTAAAATGAAGCTTCTAGTAAAATGAAATACGTAGTTTGTGAATACCAAAACAACAGTAAACTTGCACAAAAGTGTAAGTTTACCTTCGTTAATTAGGCCCTCTGGGTTAGACAGACAGATCCAACTGTGTCTCCTTGGCTCCCTTTCATTAGAACGATTTCAGTCTTACTTGTGGTGGGCCTCAGGGATCCTCCCAGGACCCAACATTGTTTAATGTCTACATGGGCCCTTTGGGTGTGCTTGTCAGATCATTTGGCTTTACCTGTATGATGTATGCAGATGACACTCAGATTGTTGTTTCCATCTCTGAAAATCTGAGTGATATTCAGGTCTGAGTTTCATACTGTAGGCTGGCTCTGGCAACGTGGATTAATGCTGGTTTTCTGAAGCTCAATTCAGAGAAGACTGAAGTTCTTCTCTTTGGCTATAAATACCCTGCTGGAGCTCATAGTTGCCTGAAGAATTGTGTGTCACCCTGGCTACCACTATGTGCGCCAGAATCCTAGGCGTACTATTTGACTCTGATCTATCTTACATAGCAAATGTCACCACAACAGCAGCCAAATGCTTGGAGCTCTTTCATGCTGTGTAAAAAATTCTTCCTTACTTGCAGGCCTCTGTGAGGAAGACTGTGATACCGACTCTTGTGCTTTCCCAACTGGACAGTGCCAATGCTTTTGAGTTAGGTCTGCCTGCCTACCTGTTAGATGTTTAGGTAGTTGCAGAATGCAGCTCCCACATTATTCTTAATCTATCCCACCATAGTTCAGTTAAATTTATCCTCCCCAATCTTTATTCGCTCCTCATCTGGCAGCGATGCACACTTAAGGCTCTATATCGGACTTTCAAAGCTGTCAATGGATTTGGCCTGGAATTGATAACCAGAAAAGTACATCTCTATTCCCCTTCTCACACCCTCAGCCCTTCTAAAGCCTTGCGGCTGCGGGTGCCCCAATTCTGGCATAGTCAGATTGGAGGTCATTCTTTTTTTTTGTCACACTGCCAAACTATTGAACTCCTTTCAGTCAACATCAGACATATCACTGACTATCTCTCCTTTTGGAAAAAGTCCTGAAAACCTGGCTCTTTCTACAATTGTAATTGTGCTTCCTCTGATGGTGGGATTCTCAGCACATTGACACCCCTTTCTGGGGTAACCACATGGTTTAAAAATATTATTCATTTATTCATGACAATGAATAAAGCCTTTTAGGCACATGGGTCAAATGGTCGTAATGCAGACTGACAAAGGGTAGGTGCTCTTTTTTTCATGTCAGCTTCTGCATTTATAATAACCCTCCCCAAATACTACCACACCAATCACACAGGGGTATTTAACACAGTGAGCTGATTTAGTGCCTCAAAGAATGAAACCCAAAGCACGAAGCTTTGATCTAAATTGGGAGAAAGAAAGAGATAGCCATGTACTGACGAACTGCACAATGTGAAACCAGGAAACCTTCCATCAGTAAAGGGTTACACTTGATCATATTGTCAGATATATTTTCCTTCATCATCACATGACAGCACATAGAAATACTACAGTTTAGGGTGGGCGCTGCACAAAAACAAAATACTATAATATTACACACTCAGTAGTGACACACTAAGCCACATACAGGGTGCAAAAAATAACTGACTTTCCTCTTACTTCTATAATATTATCGTCACCAGGACAGTGACGAAGGGGCCATGAATGTTTCTTAGTTCATGATTCCAATCACTTCAAACAGTTGTCACTCATTGCAATGGTTCTATAGTGAATTGCATCGCACTGGTCACTCTCTAACAAACACACTGTTTTGAGTTTTGAATAGACTTTATCATTTATGTAATGGACTATCTCAGCCAAGCAAGAGCAGACCTCTCACTCATGGGTGTAGGAACTGTGTGGAACAGATGGGATATATTCCCTGCAGGTTTTGGAGTGGGGGTGGGATAGCGCAAGTGGTAATATCCACCCTATCCCAGATTTTGCAGTGGAAACTAAAGATTAAACAGTGGAAGCAAAACATGTCTCTCTTAAACCACGCTGAATACCACCTAAGTCTCCTTGAAGTATTGTACTCTAAGAATCAAACTTCGTGGGGTCCCTGTGGTATTTTTGGTTTGTTAATTATTTAATTGCGTACTTTGAGGTGTTCAGCCTCTCCTTAAATCCATCAATTTGTCTAGCTAGGTCAACTACCAGAATAAGGGAGACAGGAGATATTATTCTATTTTTAAGTAGCAAAACACAAAGAGGCCTCAGAGCTCCCTACACAGTTTGCACCTGTTGCACGATTTCAAGTAGGTAAGTCCTGTCACTGTGCCCCATCTTCACTGTCTGTTGAAACATTCCAAACAGAAAAGCACACCTTTAAGTCTTATGACTAAGCACATCTATGCATAGTGTCAGTTGTATTTATGGTGTGATGTGTATTAATTTATACTAACACTAAATGAATACCGTAAATTGAATAAATGAACACAAAGCACTAGCCCTTTGGTGTGAAACGGAAGAGAGGTGGGCGCAACCCTGCAGCCTCTGCACTGTACAATGGGCAGTGCTGGACTCAAGTCCCAGCTACCCCACTTTACAAACTGTGTGATATACGGAGCATCGCTTCAATATGCTCCATTTCCCCTAACCATCCAGGTTGACAGTACACTGAAATGATCAGGTACAGAATCTGGCCTCTCCAAAAACCTGACTCTGATATTGTTAAAACATCTTGTATCGCATTAAATAACAATATAGGCCATATCAATAGAGGACGCGTAAAACTATCACATTTAAGGTCATTCGTGGCAATGTCGTTAGGTCTTGGGGGTATTCTTGAATGTTTCATTGTTAAACAATATCAATGTTAATAAATAGCACGTGATTCATGATGTAATTGTATGCACTTAACTGAGATATATTGTATAGCTTTTATTATATTGTGTATGACGTTTGTTGCTGGATTCACATCACTTGATGGTTCAGCTCTAGTTAGGCTGTTGAAGCAAAACCATACGTCTGGCTCGACGCTCCATAAGGCCGACTCTGTCCACAC
This sequence comes from Pleurodeles waltl, assembly GCF_031143425.1. Classification (NCBI taxonomy): domain Eukaryota; kingdom Metazoa; phylum Chordata; class Amphibia; order Caudata; family Salamandridae; genus Pleurodeles; species Pleurodeles waltl. The sequence continues at coordinate 297,884,552 of NC_090439.1, read as the reverse complement.
CTGAAATGGGGTCCTCACTCCATTCCCCACAAAGCCCAGAAGGTCAACACTGCTCGTGATGACACTGCACGAGACAGGAACCAACCAAACGTACACAGAAATGCTTATGAAACGAACATGTTCTGGCCGGCACATTTTAAATAGTTGTGTTGTGCATTGTTTGTTTTTAAAGAGCGAAGCGCTGCAGGCGCCCAGACCTGTGGGAGTAGCTTCAGGGGGATGTTTGGGGTGTTACAACCCCCTAAAAAATATATTTTCTTATAAATATTTGGGTACAGGTGCTTAACGTCGGGTATTGTAGGATGTCAGTCGGATCTCAGCAGGAATATTTACACAGAAACAGACAAAAACCACACACACACACACTGTATGAAAGGCCTAAAAAATATTGGTTATTTTACAGAATATTGTGTTTTCTCTTTTAGTCTTCCTGTTAAACCGCATTCCTCTCGCTTTCCATAGCCCCTTAGCCCCCCCCATGCACCCTGCTTGTCGTTTAATGTTTTGAAACATTATATGCCATCCTGATTGTCAGAAAATCTGAAGCTCACCCCCCCACCAGCCCTAACCCCATCCCCAGTCTAACTGACCAAGCTACGCCTCTGCCCATCCCCTAGCAACAAAACCGCCCCCATCAGCAGTAAAACTCTACCCTGCTATGCCAGGAGGAAAACGTCTAGTGCCTGGAAGGGCCAGTGGGGGCCTGTTTTTTCATGTTTCTCTGTTATACTTTTTTCCTTATGAACTGTTTAGTGGTTGGTTGTTGGCTCGTGCATTTCTAAACAAAGCTTTTTGTTTGATTTAGATTTTTTCCGGTCTTAAAATTAAAGCATGGTCATCTACTGATGGTGTTGGTATCATGCCTTTTTAATCACTCACTTGCAGTCTCTCTTTTCTGTAGTTTCCATGGTCATGTAAAACACATTTATCTTTAATGGTCTTCAGTTCCTGTTTTGGATGACAAAGACTGTGTTGTCAAAACTGCTATTTGCGTTCCATTTCTGAAGATTTTGCACTCATGTCTGACTTAGAGATAGGCAGTAATGTTAGATACTAAGAAAATTAGAGTAACTTACACTATTGGTGTAATTTGTATTAGAGCATTCTTCAATGCAGAACACCCTGGTTCCCGGACAATCTAGCACTCTAGAAATTCAGTCAGTCAATTAAATACCATTGCAAATCTATTGCATGCCAATGGTAACTACTTTGATAGAAAATACTGGGAAATTACATTTATGAAGGAAATCACATCACCTCTCCTTTTTAGAAGACTATAAGTTATCACCCTTCTTTACATCAGGTCAAGCCTGGCTAGGAAATTGGATAAATCTGTTTTCGTGCTTACATTTGCCTAAACAGGCACACAGTGTCTAAAACGGATGATACCAAAGGAGAGAAAATAGGAACACAACTCTACTGCCAACGACATAGTTGAACATAACCTGAATATGTTCTCTAATCTAAACTACAGGTAAATTATATTATAATGTAAAGGTGGCATAGCAATCCAGTATCTCTGGAAGGATCTTACATTTCTATTAATACAGAGATCTAGTTTCTCTAGCATGTCAAAACCTATTATGCAAAGCTGCTCTTTAGATATGATTTTCATTTTTGAGGATTCATTTTAATCAGTTAATAAATAGGCGTTATATTCAATTGCTTACAAAGCTTTATAACTACAAAATTGTGAAGGCTTGATATAATATTAGCTATTTCATCCTCATGTATGGTAATTCTAAGTAAATTTTGCTCAAAAATAATTTCAGAACTTTATGTTCAATCCTCTACATTATAGTAAATGAACAGTAAGATCAACAGGTGAATATTACCACTGATGGACCATTCAGCTACCTGTCCACCATCTGTTCTGCAATATCTCAAAAGGAGATTATTTTCCATCTCTTAAAATAATGCCCTATTTCCTATAGTTTGCATAGACCACTAGGGATATTGTGATTCATTGTAGCCCTGTCAGGGTAACATAACCATAATAATATTTGCATAATAGTAAATTGGCAAATAAATACAATACGATGTATAGACTACAGAATCAGCTAACAATATTTTCTCAGACATATCTTTAAAATAAAGATTAAAAAACAGGAGTGCAAGACTGCACCCCTGTTTCAGTTAATTTTAGCCAGGTTACACAGATGAAGCTTCATACCTGCATCAGTACACATTAACCTGATACTTTTTAATAAACCTTGGCCTACCTCATAGCCTGTGGTTTGCTGCCTAGAAGCACAATGTTTAATGAATTAAGTTCTGTCATAAAATCAATAAAGTAGCAGTACAGTCCTGTTCTACAAAGAGTGAAAGTCCCATGGATACAATTAGGAGTGAAGTAAAAGCTCTACCAAAACCCTGTCTGGTATATAGAAACTAGAATTAAATAATCAGCCCTTACTTGAAGGTGTAACAAAATTATTTTAATAAAATGTAGAGGGTTACTCTAAAAAGTTTGAACACCATTCACTTCATTATTATTCATTCTTTTATTAATGGATGGAAAAGATTTACTACCTATGAATCAGGTAAGGTTATTCCCAATATCATCTAAACAGGTAAGATGATATAAGCACAAATCTGACGTTAACAGAGCACTGAATAGAATAAGTTTAATGTTCTGGAATTTTTAGTGCACTTATAAACTTAAGATCTTAGAAGTTCCTGAAAACAATACATAACTTTCAGGTACTATTGTATGTCAGAGGACTGACACCTGTCGAAGAACTTCTGGCTGCAGGTAGACCAAGAGGCCCAGGTTTTAACAGTCTTAGTCTGCCAGAGGTAAAGTATCCGCAATGCCGCTGACAGAAGTAGCCCCAATAGAGGACAAAACTCAAAGGCAAAAACATCCTAGATGGCAGCAAGGCTCCAAGTAGCAAAATGGAGACAATGAGAAATGGGCCAAAATCCCCAAGAAGGAGCAGGGGAAGGCATGAGAGACCTGCCTTCTTCTGGAACAGGAGAAAACTGGAGAGTAGCCAAGAATACCAGGAACACCAAGAGAAAGCACAGAGCGGGGAAACACACCAAAAGGACTGACAAGGTGTTGCGCCACAAGGATTAAATGAGGTCCTTCCTAATATACCCCAGAAAAAGGTAATTAATTAATGAAAATAATGCCATCATGTTAGATTAGGAATTTCTCATGAATTATTAGGCCAAGGCCCTCATTGTAGATTGCAGCCTGCCAGGATTCCCAAAACCTGACTCATGCCTGACCAGCTGCACGTCCCACCTGCCAGAAACTAACTTAGGGATTTTACTGGGTGAGATGCCATCAGCAGAACAGTGCAAGGTCCAATGATACAATCATGTCTCTAGATTGATATGAAGCCATAATATAATACAACCATGAATGCTCTGAAACTGAATTTTAGGAGATTGTCATCAAAGTTCCAGAAAACATAAGCAACTTAAATTTTCTTGTTCAAAAGTTTTTTTTATTGATAAGCCATGGTTATGAAAAATCATCTCAAGATAACACAGAAGTAACGTTATTGATAAAACGAAATTGTACACAATTACATAGAGGTGCTGGCCAAATCAAATATTACTACAAAGGAAAAGTATAACAATGTTGAAGTCATGAACAATGATGTAATAGAAATCATTAGTACAAACCTGATTTGTACAGATGAGGAATGCAAAGACAATGACCAAAAAAACCTAATTGACAAGAAAATTATATAACTGGTAATTTTTAGAAAAAAGAAAACTGAAGAAGGAAAGAGGAGATATGCAGTAGAAGAATAAGGAAAAATATCTGGTTAATATTATCCTTAGAAAAACATGAAAAGAAAGTGTGAATAGTCCAGGACAAAGCAACACAGTTTATTAGATGTTGAGAGGACATGGAATTGTTTGAAGAAAACATTATCTGCACTTCTTATGAAACAGACTCAACATCTTCGGCATAAGCTGCTACTTTTTGCAGACCCGATCGAAAGGGGATGCCCTTGATTCTAATATTAGTTCTGATAAGTTCCAGTACAGGGTCAATGGACAGAAGGAAGAAAAGTAGGAGAGGGGAAAACCCAAACATACCTTTTTCAAGGATAATTTATTAGATGTGCATTCATTAATAAGGGCTGCCGCTTGTAGAAGAGGGCAAATCCCATCCTAACAGAGTTCTCACCAAGACCAAATTTCAGTAAGGTGGTCCAAAGAAAAATCCATGAAACTTTGTCAAAGGCCTTTTCTGTGTCTAAAGATTTAGAGCATGACACAATGTTCTAATATGGTCACTTGCCAATCTGCCTTTGAGGGATGGTATGGATGTATTAATATACTTAACCTCTTAGCTGCTGGGCCTTTTCCCCCCCAGTGCTGAGCCATTTTTTGGCTACATGGGGTAGTTTGCGCTTAGGTCTTCATAACTTTTTGTCCACATAAGCTATCCACGCCAAATTTGTGTCCTTCTTTTCCAACATCCTAGGGATTCTAAAGGTACCCAGAGTTTGTTGGTTCCCCTGGAGGAGACCAAGAAATTAGCCAAAATACAGCTAAAATGTAATTGTTTTAAAAAAAATGGGTAAAAAGGGCTGCCAAAGAAGGCTTGTGGTTTTTACCATGAAAATGGCATCAACAAAGGGTTTGCGGTGCTAAAATCACCATCTTCCCAGCTTTCAGGAACAGGCAGACTTGAATCAGAAAACCACATTTTTCAACACAATTTTGGCATTTTACTGGAACATACCCCATTTTTACTATTTTTGGTGCTTTCAGCCTCCTTCCAGTTAGTGACAGGAATGGGTGTGAAACCAAAACTGGATCGCGGAAAGCTAAGCATTTCAGAAATGTAGACAAAATTCTGAATTCAGCAAAGGGTCATATGTGTAGATCCTACAAGGCTTTCCTACAGAAAAGAACAGCTGAAATAAACAAATATTGAAATTGAGCTGAACAAACCAGCCATTTTTCTCCACGTTTTACTCTCTAACTTTTTCCTGCAATGTCAGATATTTTAAAGCAATATACCTTTACGTTTGCTGGACTCTTCTGGTTGCAGGAATATATAGAGCTTGTAGGTTCATCAAGATCCCTAGGTAACCAGAGCCAATAAATGAGCTGCACCTTGCATTGGGTTTTCATTCTATACCGGGTATACAGCAATTCATTTGTTGAATTATAAAGAGGGAAAAATAGGTATCAATAAAACCTTTGTATTTCAAAATGGGCATAAGATAAGATGTTGAGAAGCAGTGGTTATTTGCACATCTCTGAATTCCGGGGTGCCCATACTAGCATGTGAATTACAGGCCATTTCTCAAATTTCTTTTGTACACACTGTCTTACATTTGGAAGGATAAAATGTAGAGAAAGACAAGGGGCAATAGCACGTGTTGTGCTATTCTGTGTTCCCCCAAGTCTCCCGATAAAAATAGTACCTCACTTGCCTGGGTAGGCCTAATGCTTGCGACAGGAAAGGCAACATGGACACATCACATTTTTACATTGAAATCTGACGTGTTTTTTGCAACGTGCCCAGCTGTAGATTTTGGCTTCTAGCTCAGCCGGCACCTAGGGAAACCAACCAAACCTGTGCATTTTTTTAAAAACTATACACCTAGGGGAATCCAGGATGGGCTGACTGGTGATGCTCTCACCAGGTTCTGTTACCCAGAATCCTTTGCAAACCTCAAAATTTGGCCAAGAAAACACTTTTTCCTCACATTTCGGTGACAGAAAGTTCTGGAATCTGAGAGGTGCCACAAATTTCCTTCCACCCAGCGTTCCCCCAATTCTCCCGATAAAAATGGTACCTCACTTGTGTGGGTAGGCCTAGCGCCTGCGACAGGAAATGCCACAAAACACAACGTGGACACATCACATTTTCCTAAAGAAAACAGAGCTGTTTTTTGTAAAGTGTCTACTGTGGATTTTGGCCTTTAGCTCAGCCGGCACCTAGGGAAACCTACCAAACCTGTGCATTTGTGAAAACTAGACACCTAGGGGAATCCAAGATGGGGTGACTTGTGGGGCTCTCAGCAGGTTCTGTTACCCAGAATCCTTTGCAAACCTCAACATTTGGCAAAATAAAACACTTTTTCTGTATATTTTGGTGATAGAAAGTTCTGGAATCTGAGAGGAGCCACAAATTTCCTTCTACCCAGCATTCCCCGAAGTCTCCCGATAAAAATGGTACCTCACTTGTGTGGGTAGGCCTAGTGCCTGCGACAGGAATAGATCATACAACGGTCAATGTTGGTCCTTACATGAGTCAACTGTTGACCCTGGGGTGATCCATTCCGGACGCAGGCACTAGGTACAAGCACTCAAGTAGGGTAGTGCTTTTATCAGGACAGGTGAGGAATCACTGGGTGGTAGGAATTTTGTGGATCCCAGCATATTCCTGTAGTTTGTGTGACAGAAATGCAAGAAAAATTTAGTTTTTATTCAACATTTCAGCTTTGCAGGGTATTCTGGGTAAGAAAACTTTGGGGCATCCACACAAGTCACACCTCTGTGGACTCCCCCAGATGTCTAGTTTCCAGAAATGTCTGGGTTTAGTATGTTTCCCTATATGGCCGCCGAACCCAAGACAAAAAACACAGGTGCCTGCCTTACAAAACCAGTTTGCTTTGTGATAGATAATTTTGATGTCTCCACAATACGATTTGGGCGGTGGAATTTCGGGCTGAACTAAATTTGGGAGCTCCCAAGAGAGCACTCTCTCTGTGCTTGCCGCTGCATTCACCGGCTCTCTGGGTTGGGCTAACCCGCTATTGCCCCGTTGCACAGACTGTGCTTTCGAAGGGACAGCAGGACTGTCCTCATCACCTCCCTCATAATTACTGGAAGAGGAGTTATCGAATGGGACTCCCCCGACTGAAGAATCACTCCCAGAGTTTGCACCATTGTCCTATCCCTCAGACGCTGTCTCATTATCTGCTGTCTCAGTCTCTGATCCTATGTCAGAGCTGTCCTCTACAACCCGAGTGAGGGTGTGAGCAGCAGTCATCCAACGAGATGCCATCTCTGCTACTGGCTAAACTGTTGCTCTAAAACACTAGCCTACGTAGACAGTCACAAAATTGCTGGTGTGTGTGTGATACGTGCAACCGTAGAGGTCACCTCACCTGCGGTTCTTCCCTCAATCAGCACGTTCTTTCAAGACACTCAATAAACACCTTGTTAGATACCATTCGCTACAGTCTTTAGCACCTCCTGCGCCCAGTCCAACAATCATTATTGGTGCTCCCACTCCCATGTCCTCCTCCTCGGATTCCCTTATTAGCACCCAGCAAAAGTGCCATTCATCTCTCCATAGCCGCCCCCACCCCGCACATACATTTCATTTGTATTATAGCGCAGGCAACGGCTGGCTTTACTAATGTACTCAGCTATTTACATAAAATACAGATTTGCTCTTTGCAGTAGGCATATAAACCTTCTGTGCTTCTTTATGGCACTAAAACTGCCACTAGTCAAAAGTCTGATCCTTTTGTAGCAGAAACATAATCACAAGACTTACTTGACTTTTTTTATTGCTGCCTAAAAGCTACAGTTGAAACATGTCAGTTGAAGTATGTGCATTGCTTTGAAGACGCAAGCTGCAACTGCAAGAGAACTGGTGTCAGCTGTGCTGCGATCGAGGGCCAGGAAAAACATTCAGGAAGGCCTTGTGTGAAAGGGGAGAGTTTCCCCTTTCACACAAGGCCTTCCCGAACATTAGGAAGGCTGTTTGGGGATGTTCTCCCCATCGGAGCAGGAAGCGGCCTTCCTGCTCTGATGGGGAAAACAACACTGTGACATGAGCGTGCCTCCCGGCGCGCTGACGTCACAAAGGGGCTGGTGGGGGGTTGGGGGGAGACACGGACGATCTTCCATGTCTCCCGGGGGTTTTAAAAAAAATAAAAATCCTTGGGTGCAACGCACCCAAAGATTTTTTTACCCCACTCCCTGGTGTCGGCCGGTGCACGCACTAAACGGGTTAATACTTTTTCTAATCTTGTAGCTAACACTTTGGCATAGATCTTACAGTCAATATTAATTAGGTAGATAGGAAGGTATTTTTTAAACTCAAGGGGAATCTTTACCATCTTTAAGTATAACAACTATCGCTGCCACAGCTGCCCTGACCAAAATCATACCTGACTCTGCAAAGTAAAGAAATAGGTTATGAAGATATGTAAGTAAGAATTGTGTATTTGGCTTATAAAAGTTACTGTTGAAGCCATCTGGTACCAGAGGCTTTGCCTAATTTTAAACCTGCTATGGGTTTGATGGTTGCTTCTTGTTCTATAGATTTGTTAAGACATTTCCTTGAGACTGGGTGGGTCCAAAGTAGATAATTACAATTTGTTCACAAATTCCTCAAAGAAAATAGTATAATTTATATTTGTGGGGGCATAGAATTCTCAAAAGGTAGCCAAAATATCTAAAAAGGAGATGGCAGTCTCACGTTTTGAGGGTTACATTGATGGAATAACATGCACATTTTGTCAGAATTTCAAGTAGTTAGGTAGAAAGATGCAGGCTTTAATTTTCTTTATATCTTTTTCTGCTTTGTACAGGTCAACCCACTTATGAACTTTTTACTCAGTATTTTGTTATATTCATATTTAAGAGATTTTAATTCAGGTATAGCCTTGGAGCCCCTTGAGTAGGTTAGCTTAAATTCCAGTGTTTTTAACTTTAGCCTCTAATTAATTTAAACGTAAACTATCCTCTTTTTTTTTTTAGCCGACCTAAGATTAATCATGCTTTCTCATATTGTAGCTTTAAGGGAGTCCCACATTAGTTTGGGAGCAATCTCATTTATCTTATTTTCGTTTATGAAATGTGTTATGTCAGTTTGGATGGTGGAATTCATGACTTCATCTTCTGTGAGCAGGTCATTAATTCTCCATTGTTTAGACATTGGAGTGGGTGCCCCAACGTGAAATTCAAAGGATATACTCACATGATCTCAGACTATAATCGGTTTTATTTCTGGGGAGATGGAGAAATGAAGAAGTCAATCATTAACTAGAAAATAGTCAATCCTAGAAAAGGAGGCATGAAGATGGAAATAGAAGGTATATTCACTACCAGTGGGGTTATGTATTTACCACACAACAGTGAGATTGTGCAAAGTACAGCTATTTAGGAGCTGTGAATGTGAGCAATTGGATCTGAATTTTGCCTGAAGGAAAAGGAAGGAGCTTGAAGTCGCCATCTAAAAGTATATCATTGCATTGTGGGAGTTCTGTAATAGTTTTGTTGAGTGAGAACCAGAACTCAAAGTCATCAGCATTTGGGGCGTAAATGCTAATTACGAAATATTCAATGTGCCTTTTCTTAGCTAGAATGATCAGCCAATTGCCCTCCTTATGTCTTTGATGGAAGGTGGCTGAGATCCTAGATGTTTTTGAAATGAGGATTATAACTCAGTTTTTTCTTGTGTAGTACCTGAGAGTTGAAGCAATCATGTACCCAATGATATTTAAGCTTCAGAGATTCAGTGTGGGCCAGCTTTGTTTCTTCTAAGAGTATAATGTAAACCTTACGTTTATGACAATAATCAGGTATCTTCCTTTTTTAATTGAGTGGTTGTGGCCTTTGGTATTAAGGGAAAGTATTTTAAGAGGGTGTACGTTGATGGCCAGCTTAACTTCATAGATAAGAGAAAAGTATAGTGAATTGCAAGTAACATCTCCTCAAATCTCCATGACTATTCGTGAAGTAGATACATGTCATATGTGAGTGGTATCTATAAGACCAAACAATTCAGAAAATATGATAACTGTATCCTGTAAAGACATCAGCATATATATAGCTTAACAATACCAACAAGGTCATAGGAAAAGGAAGAATAGATGAGGGTAGAAAAACGAGGGAAACAAGAAAAAATAACACGCAAGAAGTAACAAAAACCCACTTACCGCATCCCTAAAGAGCACTAAAGCATAGTAACCCACCCAAAAGTACTAGAAACAGTGGGAACATGAGTGCTGCAAGGTGGCGTCCTGAACATAATAACTATATTAATTCTGTGAGAATGGATGACAATGTAGTCTAGAAAAACAGTGGAAAGAGTCTAATGAATTCATTGAAAGCAATTAATGAAACTGTATTTAATCAAAATCTGTTGAATGTAGAGCAAAGTAAGGTTGAATCAACATATTGAAAAACCTTCAAAAGTGTCATGCTTGTAGCGTGTAATAGTCCTCTTTAGTTTGACGCACATTGGGGTGATAAGTAACAGAACATATAGAAATAATGTTCAATAAAGCACAGAAAGATGTTTTTTTTAAAAAACATTTTTAGTCCTCGTTTGTAATAAAGGGCAGGAGGTACCAAGCTTATGTCTGTGGTCCGGCATTACCCCGACCATGGGATTAGCCTCTTTCAATTGACCTCCACCAACAAATAGAGAGAAAAAGAGGCAAGATCAATCCCTTGCCCTTACTTCCTTCTTGTTGAGCCTTGTCTCATAATCATAGGACTGTCACACTTTCATTTGTCGGAGCAGATTAACCTTCCCCCTGGATAGGAGCAGGGGAGCTAGCTGAATAGAAGGCAAAAAAAGTTCCCGCATTTTAAGGCGTTTCTCTGAACCATTAATACAATCTAGGCTAGCAATTATTTTTACGGAAAATAACCAATCTATATAGTTAGGGGTACACTTAGATGACCAGTTAGTACAGGTCTACCTATGCGCTATTAATACCAAATAGAAAATAAGATGCATCTGAAGCTTCCCTACTTCACCACCTAGACTCATTCCGGCTCCCTCCTGCACACCAAATATAACCAATGGTGAGCTTACCTCTATTTCTCTTTTCATTGTAACTGAGACAATCTTACCCACATCTTGCCAGAAGGTTTAGATGTCCAGGCACTGCCACAACAGATGTACATTGTCTGCATCTTCCAAAGCACACTTCTGGCAGGAGCTCTTCCTCAGTACTCCTAATTAAGCTGATTTTCTTTGTGTCCAGTAGGCCCTGTACACAGTGAACAGATGGTTCCTTCTGAAAGGTGCAGACTTCACAACAAGCCAAAGTGTGCAAATTGATACTTGCCAAAGATGAGAGATATTTGAGGCAGGCAGGACCGTTTTCCAAACATCTTCTGGCAATGGAAGAGGGACATCATCTGCTTGAACCAGGGACCAGGACCATCTTGATACCTCCTTTTTTAACTCCCATGTACCTGTTATATCTTTTTCCCATTCCGCACTGAGTCCCACCTTCAATTCTCCTTGTAGCGAGCTTTTTATTTGTAAATATTTAAACCTGGATAATCTGTCATTGGTCCAGCTGGCTAAGGTGTCCCATGAAATCAAGGAACCCTCCGTGACCAATTGTCCCCATCGTGTGACTCTCACATCCATTATTGAAATAGCCAGTGCGTCCTGAAGGCATTCTGGAGTTCCAGGAGAGTTCCAGATATGGGCCATCTCACTGTAATATGGCATTTCTAACTTTCTCCTCACCTGAAACCATACCCTACAGGCCGCATTTAGCAAATTTTAACCTAACTTTTGTGTAGTATTTTGGATGGCCAAATTTAAAGAGGAAGTAAATGCCCTTCTTCCGAAAGTCTTCTGTTAATGCCCGCAGTCGGGGGAATGTGTAGTCTTTGGATAATAACAATCTAATATTTTTTGGTTTGAAGGCCCAGCAATACAATTGGAAGTCTGGAAGTGCTATTCCTGTCTAATTTCTTTTTACGCAATTTTTTCCAAGAGATTCTTGGATTCTTGTGTGCCCAGATAAAACTAGATATTTCCCCTTGGAGTTTTTGTAGCAGCCTTAAAGTATAGGGGCAAAGCGTTAAAAATAAAAGTGAATTTAGGCAGGATCTTCATTATAATTAAGTTGGTTTTCCCTAGAATGGTGAGAGGAAGGTGTGACCATTGATGAAGGAGCCTCTTACTTTCTGTCATAAGTCTTGTAAAGTTTACCTGGGCCATATCCCCCAAAGTTCTTCACCACTCTGACTCCGAGATATTGAATTTCATCCTTTTCCAGGGAATTATCCTTTGGTCCATTCTGAGTCATCTGTTCTGGCTTATCAGCATTGACTAAATAACCAGAGACTTTCCCAAGGTCACTTACAATTTCTAAAATTGCTGGAGAAGACCTTTGAAAATTTTGCGTATAAACCACTAAGTCATCCACATAAAGGGCTTCCTTCTTCATCCAACCATGATACTGAAGAGGTAGTATCCCCTGGTCTCGCCTAATCCTTCTTGCAAGTGGTTCAATATAAAGATCAAACAAGAGCAGGGAAAGTGGACATTGTTGTGTACCTCTTCCTGTTTAAAAATGCTGTGAAAGGTTACCATTATTTAAGATCCTTGCTATACGGGATTTGTAGATTGCATTACTTGCTTTAAGAAAATTGTCTCCTAAGTTATTCTGCTTAATTATTGCCTGTAGAAAAGGCCAACTCACTCTGTCAAACGCCTTAGCGGAATCAATAGTCATTATAGACAGAGGGGAGTTGGTAGTTGTTGCAACATCAATTGCGGAAACCAAGTCATGAATCAATTCCCCTAAATACTTATCTCTCATGAAGACTTTCTAACTATCATGAAGCAGCCTACCCATCACTTTATCCAACCTTTTGCCAGTATTTGCGCAAACATTTATAATCATTCTTAAGCAGTGATACAGGTCTATATGACGCACATCTTCTTAGGTCTTTATGTGGTTTTAAAATTAGAGTTAAATTAGCTGAATTCCAGGAGGCTGGCGCCAGAGAGGCTACTGTAAACAAAGAATTTGTCAAGTGGGTTAAGACTGGAGTAAGCTTCTATTTTAGCACCTTATATAACTCAGCAGGTATACAATCTGGAGATGGCGACTTCCACTTCATCAGCCCACCAATTATCATCTCTACTTCTGCTATATTAATCTGATGATGGAGATATTGCTGCCTGTCTTAATCTAACATGGAAAGTTTGTCCGCCCTCAGCCACTTATCAATTTCCTCTTTTGAGGCAAGAGTGTCATCACTATATAGATCCTGAAAGGAACTTACAAAAGCCCTCTCAATGTCTGAGTCTTCTATGCAGCACTCACTGGTCTCTTTATTCACTATTTTCTCAATCACATCTCTGGCGCTCTCTGTCCTGACCCATCACACTAGTAACCTCCCACATCCCTCACCATACTCATAGTGTGCAATTTACTAGCTTCCCAGTTTTCCTCACTATTCCCTCTAGAAATTCCCCAAGAGAGCTCTTGGCTTCTCTGATCTGATTCTGCAGGGGCACTTGTCCTGCGGGCTCATTACAATCATCAAGTAAGCCTTATAGATCCCCTATCTTTTCCTCCAGTTTTTTCACTCTAATTTTGTATCTCTCTCTTCTAAATGCTGCATAGCTAATCAGTCTCCCACAAATAAAGGCCTTATATGTCTCTCAGATGATACTTATTGGGGCTGAACCCTCATTTAGCTAGGAAAACAGTGGCACAACCTCATGGAAACCTGAGGAAAAGGCAAGGAATTGGTGTTTACTGTGAAAATGGTCTTTCAAGATGGTGGCCAAGGACATTTGTGGAGGAACCACCTACTGCTTGGCCTAATGAGCTGAGGCAAGTAGACCATAATGTCGACTCTGCAACTACCCAGACTCTGTGGGGGTTGTCTTACAGGAGGAAGAAGCAAAGATCAGAGACTGTTGCCAGTTTGTTCATTCTATTTGACATAGAAGATATGCAGTGGTGTGAGCCAGTGACATTAACATGGAAGAAAGTCAGAATACCTGAGCCCCTCTACAGCACTGTTCTTGGAGGTGCCTGAGCACCTGGTGCCACCAGCTGATGAGCTTTGAAGAAGTCCAAAGCAGCAACTAGAAGGTGACAGAAATCTGGACAGTCCAAGAACCCCAAGACAGTAACCTTCCAAACAGCACTGAAGGTCCATCCTGTGGGAGCTGAGAAGCACATCTGGGGGCTCTCACAGCATTGAGACAGTGGGCACCAAAGTTCAGTTATACTTTTTCAAAACAAAAAAGGAAGCTGGGGAGACCAACTAAACGGTGCCCTCATAGGGGTTTGAGCAGCCTCAAAGTAGCATAGATAGGGCAACATTGAAGTGAGGCCCCGAAATGAACAAGGGGCATATTCCCATAGAGGGATATAGACAGGTTGCTATTGTTTTCCTGTCCTTGTTGTAGAAGCCGTGGTTGGGGCTGTTACATAAACTACTTAGGTAAGTCTAAACCAAAGCACTGGGATTCCCTCAACAGGGCAAAGCTACCTGCACTGCGCTGTACTAAGGGTGTTGGACCTTGCCCACCCAGGCAGAGGCCTCTAGAGGGAAAGGGAAGACACACAGTTGTTGAGCAACTGGCTCAACATGGGGAGGCATAACAAAGCAAAGAACCCAGAGTAGTCTCATTATTGTGCATCAAATACCCTGGGTCCACCAGGCCAACTTGGAACCTTAGAGGCCAATGTAGTAACGTATGGGTAGCTACATGTCAAGCTTGCAGCCATAATATCTACTAAGATATCTGTATATTACTGACACCATTGTGATCAATCTAGGCCTCCACAGACAAAATTAAAGAAAGATGATGAAGCACATTTGTCTGACAGAGATCATGCTGAGAGACCTCAAACAGCCTACATAAGACCTCCATAAACAGGTACTGGAAATCAAGGGATGGTCTATTACCTTGAATATGGAGCTGCAGGCTTAGAAGGACACACTACGAGGAGGGCAGCCAAGAAGAGTAGTGGGTTCCTACATAGGGAACTTCTTAGAGAACTGGTTGGCATAGAATGAGGCACCAGAGGGAATGGCATTGTTATATGTGCTCTAGAGGCCACATACAGTACCAGCAAAACCACCCCTATCAGGAGCACCCCCAAGTCCAAATCACAGCAAGATTGTTTAATGTTTTAGATAGGTACCATATATTCCAAAAAGCAAGAAAATGGGGACACTGTGAAATTGAAAACAGCAAGGTGTTACACTTTCCAGACTCTCTGAACATGGTAAAGAAGAATCGAACTCTGAGCTGGACCATATCCACTGCTCTACTGGTGAAAACATTTGGCCAACTATCACCCCTAGAGCAGAGGATAAGCTGACATAATCTGCACAGGAAAGAGCTGACCCTTCCTGATCGACCTTACTGTTGCTGGTTGTTTAACCACTGGTTACGTGTTGAGACTTGAGAGGCCAGAGAGGACCGTGAGTGTGTTGTATCTCAAGACCCACACACCCAATTCACACAGACAGATTGACTGTTTTGAGTTTGAATTGGTTGTAAAGTTGTTATGTGGTATCAGATGGGTAGGTAAAACCTATGGACCATGGTGCTCCAGTGCGCTGTCAGCCAGAACACACACACTACATAAAAGCATCAAGCCTCACCAACTGACCTCTGTAGATGTGCCCAGATGACCACAAGTTGGTGGCAAATATTCCCTACTTACAAGAAATGCACGTCACACAGAAAGAAGGGTTAGTGGTGCAAATAATACTGGACTGGGCAACTTTAATTTACAAGCTATTCGGCCTACACCATAAGTGTCCTAGTGTGGAACAAAAGTGGACAAAAACAGATCACATATTATGCTTAGTAGCAGGGTGGATGTAGAATGATGAATATACATACACCCCTAACTTTCACCAGATAATTCAGAATGAGATCTCATCACACTTTGCAAAGTTGACACACTACACCATAATAACAGGAGGTGGCTTTAACTGCAAAGCATGTGGATCTAGATAGACTGTGTTGAAGCAGATAAGTCAATTAGAAATATTAATGAGTATTATGCATTTTGATTAACAAGAAAATGATAGAAATAATTAAACATAAGAAAAATTAATGTGCACGTTTGAAAATGTGCCCACGGAGAGTGGTCACCAAGATTCACGAATTATACTAAAAATGTCAAAAAATATGTGAAATGTTGAAAATGTATTAAAATAATGTAGTAGTATGTCATACTGAGATGTATAACATATGTTTTACATTATATTGTAGAGCTCACTTAGTCGAAGTTGTGGCCTAGTTTTGCCAGGCCTCAGCAGCAGCAGAATAATCATGCAATGTAGAGAAGCTAACGTGCTGGACTGACCCTGAACTACTTGTTTTTAATAAAGTCTGCTTAGCTAGAATTTTCTGCAATGAACCGACGAAAAGAAGACGAGGGAATCAAACTTGCAACATAGACTGTACAGAGCAGACGAGTTGTACTTTCCCAGGACATGAACAATAGAGACACTGACTGGAGAAGAAGATGCAACGTTTTCGATACCTCATGAGCCGGATCATGAGGACACTGTGAACCAATTCTCAACCTGAGAACGGCGTAATATCAGAATTCATAGATTTGTAGAATAAAGATTATTTGGTAGAGTCATAATGGATGATTAATTGACCAATTAGGAATTGGGGGATGGACTAGGTAACTTTGATATAATGACGTGACAGAAGGGGAGAGTTCAGATGTTAGGGGCAGATGTTGGAAGATAGACCTTTTTCAAAATTGATGCGATACTGGGGAGAAGAGACACAAGATTTTGTCATTGGGCTCATGCTCTTGAGAGCCTGATGCGTTGCTGATCAATTGATGACCTGAAGACGAAGACTGACTTTGTTGCTGATCCTTTTACATGGATAGGTATCTATGACAATGTGACTAATTAACTTTTGTGCCTTCGCTTCTAGGCACCAACTGCGCTGTCTAAATAGTTTTTCTCTTAGCTAGATGTTTTTCCAAATTCATGTTCTAAATTGTTTTTGCATGAAGTATCACATGCTAATGCTAATCTGGGTTAGGTAAGGTCTCTATGGGCGACGCCAACAGTGACAAATGATTGATGGACTGATTTACCGAACTCTGCTATTAATGTTGACATATTCATCTTTGTTGGCTTATGCTGATGCATTAGAACATATGTTTTCTCAAGTTCAGTTTAGATTATGTTATTGGTGGTCACTAATGAATTAATTTTGAGTTGATTGAATAAAGTTTGAATTAACCTCATGGATTAGTATTGTAACTAACAGGGATATAAACATTGTTAAAACGTATATTGAGTAGTGGTTATTCATGAAATGTTGACGCTAATTACTGAGGATTAATGTTTTCCTTAGAGGTTGTTGATTTGTATATTGATTATTGATGAACATTGGTTACTACATAGCTAGGATACTCCATGCGAATCAAAAGGTTCATCGGCCTATACGCATCCCCTTGTAAGTTTACTTACTAAGGCCCAGGCGCGCTAACGACTGCAACTGCCAGTTCTCATCTTGACGACTAAAAAGACCATTCAAGCGATCAGAGAACGGTTGGCCCTTTTCGGGAATTACTAACTCTTGGAGGGCACTGCTTCCACCTGATAAGGACTGCCCTTTGCCTCCCCTGTAAATTACTTATACGTTAAGCTCCACAGATTGGTCTGCATTACCAAGATGCATATAGCTGTGATCCAAGCAGAATATCTGTGTAGGACACTTTACAGTTCCCCAATTGCTGACCATTCCCTGAGACAGAAATCCCCAAGTGGGGCTACAAGTCACTGCACTGGAATTTCAAGTTGTTAGGAACTCAAAACAGGAACAACTTAATAATTATTTAAGGGATAGTAGTGGTAAAGTGTCCTTCATGGAAAGCCTTTAAGGTGATCATAGATGTCCAGGAGTCCGACCACTGTTGACCTCAGATATAGGGCAACAAAAAGTAAATGAAAGGACATATAGAAAAGAAGACCGGGAAATCCCTGACAGGAGGAAGAATTGATTAAAGGGAGAGAGACATTTACATTCCTAATAGAACGTTTAAGTGCTTTAATTATAGGACATACCTGACAAGGAAAAACAGTGAGTATGGACAAGGCAAGGTGCCCGCTGGCCTGGTTGTCGCGCCAAGAAATGAGAGATGCTCCCATGCTGAACATCTGGACCTGAAACAACTATATAGCCCAATTGCAGTCAGAGCTCAACATAGCATTGCCAGACTATTACACCCAGTGCATAATTTGAGCCAGTGGTTCCAGGTGGGACCCGCCAGCACTCATTTTTGGGACCGGGCACTTTTTCCTCAACACACCTTGATACAGAGAGAGAAAATATATGAGGGGGACAGAAAGGGGAAGGCCAAGCCAGGAAAACAAATAGAAAGGGAGAGAACATGGATGGAAAAAGAACCTGCAAAAGTGAGATAAAGAGACAGGAAGTGAAGGGTAGCATAAGAAAGAAGCATGATGTGGAATCAAGAGTAAAGTGCTATGGTCTTCGGCAACCCCACCGTAGATAGTGCCGACAATATTGCCATAGACTAGAGAGCATCAGAAAATAATGTTCTTTATATAGTTATCACTAAAAATAAAAGCATCTCAACACACGCCTAGTGTCTGTGTAGTATATCTGAAACCAGGTGAGTGACACATACAATGTCCCCAAATACATGTGAATGCTGCAAACTTCAGACAATCTATCACAGAAAAACAAGGCGCTTAGCTCCACTGTTTACATGTATAACAGTAGACAATAGAGGCTACCGCATGGTAAGTGACACACACAACTTATGTTTATTAATATTTGCATCTTTAGTTATAGTACTACAGTTATGGTAATAACACATTAGTCTGTTGCATTGACTGTACTCAAAAAGCCTTGGCATGTGGAAACAAGGAAAAGGCAGCTATATAGTGGATCCATCCAGTTCTAAATCTGCAGTGGAGCAACCATGAAGGATTTGACAGCAGCTGACCAACCAGATATTTTAATGACCAGTCTACCCCTTTGTCCTCAGTCTCCTCCTACACATACCTACCGTCCACTTGAAGTGACACATGACCCCATATACAGATGTATGTTTCTGCACATGTGCCCTTGCTCCTCTGACCAGTTGCCTTGTCACTATGGATTTCTCTTGATAAAAGGCTATATAGTTAGGGGGTGTCTGCCAAACTTGCACCCACATCCAGAAATACAATTTTCTGGGTAGAATGAATTCTTCCCTTGATATAAAAAATGGGTCCCACCTCCCATGCAGATTTTGAAAGCCTATCTTGAAATCTCAGAATTCATGTTGGATAGTGTTATAGTAGAGCTAGTGAGATAATTTAATCCCATTTTAAGGGCAGAGTAATTGCCATCTCAAAAGGGCCCTCATCACATTCATGGCTATATTCTGATCCGTGTCCAAACAATCTGAATTATGAGTTGTGTGAGGATCCCGCTGGCATGTGCTCCCTATATTTTAATCTTGGAAAATGTTCCTATATTAGGAATCACTCACCATGAGTCTCATGCATCATTGTTAAATAAAGTGACGTACTGGGTAGGAAAGCACTCAGGAGGGAGGGTAGACTTCCACAGTGACATTTTAACCGTAAGAAGGGTCCCCGGGGTTGGCCCATCCCCTAAAATCTCACAAGGGGACTGCATCATTATAAACTTCAGGAGTCCCTGGATAGTCAATGCTCTGTATCACAATTTTACAGCTATGAGGCTACCTGTAGGGCCTATAAGAGTACAATGATTATCTATGTTTATTCCCCCGTCACCTAATCTATATCACTTTGACTCAACTCATTCTGGGAAACAGAATTTTGGTAATCTTGGTGTCTCCAATTCCCCTGATATTGCTCTGACACTGTCTAATATATGTGAGCCCTTGGCTTCACTGGAGCAGCTAGATTGACCACCAGCTACTGGGCCCCCTTTGCAAGGCCCCTCTGAGACAAATACACTGCACCAGTCTTTCTTGCAGCCCAAGGGAGTTTTCGAGACACATGATACACATGGTATGACAGCCTAAGGTATCATTTCTTGGAATGTGGCAGGCTTAAAATCAAAAATTGGAAACCCCAATTGGCTAGAATTAGTGACAGAAAATATTTTTATTTGCTGCCAGGAGACCTGGCTTGTAGAGCCCTCCATATTAATGGCTATACCACACATAGCGTCCCTGCAATTAAGACCTCTGCAGGTAGGGCTAAGGGAGGCCTGGCCACTTTTGTATCAGTAAAGGCTAGGGGGGTGGATGAGCGTGTTGTGGGCACATCACCCTTTTTTTTTGCTTTATTTCTGAAACTAGCAGAGCCATTTGATATATTACTGATTAATTATTATAATAACACCTTTGATAACTCAGGCACTAGTGTGGTTGGTAGCTTGGATATGAGAATATATAAGGCAACAAATATTAGCAAAAAGGACCTAACAATAATTTGGGTCAGCTACTTCAATGCTCATCTGTGTGAGCCAGAGTATTTGGATTGTTGTGGACTTTTGGATGAAAATGACAGTCCCATTCAGCATTTCAAACACTCTCTATAGGGGAATGCTCTTAACTCTCTGCTAACAGCTAATTCTCTACTCTTCCCTATACCAGTTTTCAGAGGGGTACCAACGTTTATAAGAGGAGATGCTCACACTACCATTGACTTCATCATCTACTCTAGAGAATTCTCCTCCCTTATTGGGCGGTTCAGGGTGACTCCAACCTGTATTAGCGATCATAACCCTTTATCTATTGAAATAAGTTTGGACTTGAAGAGTGACTCGAGAAGAGAGAAGCAACACCCCGATATGAAGTTTTCAGCCCAAAAAGGCTTCACAATCAAATGGGGAATAATAGATAGCAATAGCTTTTTTAAAGATCTAAAGTTGAACAAATGGTCAGATGTCATGATAACTTTGGGTGAAGATAGGTCTCCCCATGAAATTGTCTGTGCATTTTCCTCTTTGACAAAATATATGACTGAGAAATTACAGTCCTTTGGCACTAATTAAGCATATGGCCCGAGATGGTTTAACCACGCATGTACTATATCTTTAAATAACTTAAAGAAAACAACTAACGCATCTCCCCAAGATCGACAAGCAGTTAAAGTTATTAGGAAAAATTATAAGGAAGTCCTTGCCAAGAGGAAAGCTGAATTAAGTGAGTCTGCCTGGGAGGAATTGATGGAAGCTAGTAAAATCAAAGATACAACTGCGTTCTGGCGTGTGGTCAATTCTCCACTGTTGAATGACAAGCATTAGATGTCTATGGATACTGTTATTCCAGCCCAAATTTGGGTGGACTATTTTACAAAAACTTTTGCAACAGAGACTAATGTTCAACTAGAAAAGACAAACTGTTTGAAGATCAGAGGAAACGATCAGTCTAGTGTGGCTTTCAGCAATGCCATAAGTGTGGATGATGTAAAACAAGCTATTCAAGATTGCCCCTCTGAGAGAGCTACTGGCCCAGATAAAATCCTTGCTGATTTATATAAAGCGCTCCCAGATTTCTGGGGGCCATTGCTCACCAATGTCTTGAGATCTTTTGTGACAGGCCCATTAGTAGATATTTGGAGAGAGGCGATTATCGTCCTGATTTTTAAGAAGGGGGACAGGGCAGATCCTCTATGTTATAGACCAATTTCTTTACTGGACAGCTCGGTTAAAATTTTAGGCCGAGTGATCCTAAATAAGCTGAAAAACTGGGCGATTGAATCTCATTCTCTTTCGGAAGTCCAATTTGGTTTTCAGCCCGGTGTGGGCACAGTAGAACAAACTCTCAATTTGACCCTTACTGTACAAAAATATACCAAAGTTAAAAGGGGGTGCATACACCTAGCATTTATGGATCTGTCCTGCGCTTTTGACACAGTTAACAGAGAGAAACTGTGGATGATCATGTCGAATATGGGTGTGGACAAAGACATAATCATTTTACTTAGTAGACTCCACGCCTGCACAGTGGCTCGGGTTCGCTATTCCCGGGAGGGTGGTCTAACAGAGAAGTTTTCCTCATTAAAGGGGGTTAGACAGGGCTGCGTGCTGGCCCCTTTTCTTTTTCTTTTATATATAAATGGGCTAGAGAAATTTCTCTGTGAATCGGGGAAAGACTCTCCAGTTATCAACAATTCCCAAATTCCTGTATTACTGTATGCGGACGACGCTGTACTCATTTCAAGGACAGCAAATGGTCTCCAGATTTTATTGAATGCTTTTAACACCTTTATGGGGAACCTTGGACTCAAAATAAATAGATCTAAGTCATTTGTGATGAAGACTGGGCCCAAGCTAGCAAAAACAAAAACATTTGCTTTAGATGGGCACGAGATACTTAAGGTCACACACTTTACGTATTTGGCGGTCCCCATTGATGTAGATTTTAATTGGAAATTTTTAGTAAATGTACGTTCAATACAATTTCAAAAAGCCATAGAAGCAGTTTTTAGGTTCGCAAAAAGACTGCAACACAAACCTGTTAAAGAAATGACAACTGTTTTTTCCACCAAATGTCTTTCTATTGCGACATTCGGAGCCAGGGTTTGGAGATATGCAGAATGTTCGAGCCTCCAGATTGCAGATAATAAGTTTTTAAGAAGGCTACTAGCAGTCCCCCAATCAACATCAATAATGTTCTGTCATGAAGAAGCAGGTTTGAGAAACATATCTAGTTACATAAAGTTTCAACCTGTATTATTATGGTTAAAAATTTGGACTAAGCCAGAAGCCTCTTTATGTAGAAAGGTGATACAGGACTGTCTCCTTTTATCACGATCTTTGGATATACCTTGGCTTAGATATGTCGACTTCTCCCTACTATCTTTAGGACTAGGAGAATTTTTTCTCAAACCAGATATTTTAACAAAACTGGATATTAAAAAGGTAAAAGATATATATTGGCAGAAATGCCATGACCCGGAGTCAACCATGGGCACAAGTAGAACACATGTGAGGAATCAGATACAGCAATTGTATCCAAAGCTATATCTGACTACCATTAGTCTTGAGCGACAAAGGTTCCTACTTACGAGGTTACGCTTAAATACATTACACTACTTGGTAGCATTCCCAACTTGGTTCAAGAATCTTCCCCCATGCTGCTGTGATGGAAAGACACCCCAGAGTACATTGCACTTTATGCTCTTTTGCACTCTCTATGTTGTTCCGAGAAAAAGGTTTCTAACTCCGTTATTTTTATCAAAAAATATTAGAACCAGTCAGCTTGCTTATTTATACATACATAACCTGGGAAATGCGGATATAATTCAGGCTGTGTTAAATTTTATATATGCTGCTTATGGAATTCAAAATATGTATTAACAGCGCTTTTAGTAATTTTATGATTAAGAAACTTGTATGTTTTATTTATTGGATGTCTTTTATGGTCTTTTTTGTACTGAATAAAGTAAACTGGTGATGATGATGAGTTGTGTGATAAATATCATAACTTCGCAGAATCCCTGTTATAGATTTTGGCAGGTCAAACCATCCAAAGTTGTACGGGGAGGAGACGGGAAACCCATGGAAACAGTAAAACATGCAGAATTCTGAGTGTTAAACCTCACTTGCAAGTTTAAAAAAAACTCGGAATAGGAAGAATTTACAACAGGTGGGAAATACCGTGCCCTGTGGTAATGGTATTTACGTATGGTTAATACCTCAGCCTGGTATGACTAACTTGTAATAAAGGCCATAGTCTTTCATTGTCATAACCTTGATAACTTCAAAGAAAATAATTCTCTGCCACTTTTGACCCCGATGATGGGTCATTGTTCTTTCATTAGAACATTATTTTTAAAACCACAACCCCGCAGCCCTCTTCATAAACTGTGATCCATAACAATCACTCACACTCAGGTACTACCACTGACCAAAGCTTCGGCCAAAATGTATAATATTAAAGATGCCACTGTGGGTTTAAAAAATCCCCAAGAGGAAGGAAATAATGTTAGTACAGATGTGAGAAGCTCACGGTTCGGTCTCTGACATACTTCCTCTTTTTCAAGCCCGATGCCTTCTCTAATCAGAAAAGAGCAATCGTACAGGCCCACTGCTTTGTCTGACATTTATAATCACAACGGAAGTTTAAACTAGAAGACATGACGTCACAAATCCGCAAGATTTACAGTCAGGCAATCAGCCCATTAGCAATGTCCAATCAGTCACTCGAAATGAAACGAGCACGTGCAGTAAAGTGAGGCGAATAACCCCGCCACGGGCGCGCATCCTGGAAACTAAGTTTCAAAGTCCCGGGCTTTGATACAGTTATAAACTGGGCACTCAGTCCGCGTTGTACTCTTTGGATTTCCTTCCATCTGTGGCTTTTTTCCTGAAGAAATTCCCTGACTACAGGCAGACTCCAATTCGCTGTTTTGCATTTTACTCCTTGATCAGGGTCTTCCGTTGGGACATATGGTGCAATGTCCTGGCATTTGTGTTGCGCTCCCTGTACTCCTTACCAGACATACAGCGCATTCCGAATGGTCTTGTAAGTTGGTACTTAATGCCAGTATATTATTTGTAAAACAAGAAGTGCCAGGGCCCTCGTTAGGAGGGCACAGTAGTTTGCAGCATCCATAGCCCCTGCCAGAGCTGCAAATTACAGTACCAACACAACTAGTAACCATCACACTCACAATATTTCAATTCATACTATTCAAGGCCCCTAAAGCTATAATATTGGCTTGGGTGGCACAAATTAGTGATTATCAATGTGTAGTACATTAATAAACAGCTGTTGCGCTCATACACAAATTTGGTAGACAGTCCCACCATGTGGCAGACTCTCACCAGAGAATTTAGTGCTGGTGCCGACTACTGGAAACCACTGGCTCAAATTAAGCACTGCTTTATGCGGTATGCATGGCTGGCAGAGCGTTATTTATTTAGAGCTGTCGAAGTGAGCAGAGTTCTGGTGTTGTGCATGATCCTCGGAGGTGTGCTCCAAACTTGCCATGGCAACCTTGTAGCCGCTATACATCACAACGCATAGCGGAGAGGCAAGTGAGAGATGGAGTCACATTTGCATATACCTACCTTAGTTACCTAATCAAGTTTATATCTTCTGACACCTGGGTATGAAAGGCTTGAAGTATAGGATAAGGCCTTTCCAAGGGCGGCAGTCGTGCACCCCAGGCACAACAACAGCACCACTGTAGTGGATCTACATTAGTAACTCAAAAGCAAATATGACAATCTTTTACCTGCAACAGGCAGGAAGGAGAGGCAGTGCTTTAATTAATCTGTGCTCATGTAAAAACATATTGCATTTTCTATTTTCACTAAGATAGTGATATATATAAGTGAAGTGTTGCAAGGAATTGTGGATGGGAATTAGCACATAATAAAACACATTCAGGCTATACACAAAGCGTACTTTGTAGTACTTTTACTCATAATGTAGTGGTATTAATCATGTACTAAAAATGCTCTTTATAAACCTACTTGTGAAGGTCTCCATCTCTGTCCCCCCTACCTTTTATGGGCAGAGATATCCCCACAGTGTGCAGGGATTTCCGAACACATACCTGTATGGTTTTGTAGTAAATGTGCAAGGGAGATGGGGAAGAGGTTTAAAAATGGTTTATACTTATTCCTATATGGGTGGGGCTTAGGTAGGGGTAAGGATGAGCTAAGAGAGGGACATACAAATAACAAAACACACCCACAAGAGTAGCAAATGTAGGCCAGGCAAGTCTTAGCGTAAGTGAGGCACCACACATGGCCAATCTACAGGTAGTGCCAAACGCTGTCACAGAAAATCAAGGCGACACAAAATAACAATAGAAACATATCGGATAATAATGTAAATTTTTTATCTTTACAAGTGAAACATATTACAACATCAACCGATCACATGCAAGCTGGGCACATAATAAATTAACTCACATACCCGAGCACCATTTGTGCTTTCACTATGTCAGTAAATGTGTTTGTTGCTTTGCTCATTGTGAGGAACACTTATTTGAATAAGAGAGAGTTAGGGTTTACAGGAAAAGTATCAACATTTTTGGCATGTCTAGAAAACAAGCAATTGCCAGATGCCACTTCTCATCTGAAATCATCCTTGACATGGTTGCAGACAGGGAGCAGTAGCTTGATACACCTACAGCCTGCTCCCAGTCTTTCTTGCTCATGTCAGAATACCAGATGCACTTTTTTCATGGCCACTGGATCCTCTTAGAGGGTCAGCTCTAAAAACATAAGCATCTCACTCTGGATGCTTGGATCAGGTACAGAGAAGCATCAACAGAAAAGTGCACCAGTTTATTGATGTGCCACGGTCGTTGGTGGAAAGGCAAAGAACAGTAAGGGAATTTTATACTTTTATCCACTTTCTTTACACGGTTGATGCCATTGATTACACCTTCATTGCATTTCAGCCCCCTCACCACACAGCACACCTTTTCCACAACAGACACTGCTGACAGTCCATCAACGTGCAACTATCTACGATGCCAAGGGCTGCCTCAGACATTGCTTTTCCTGGAAACACGCACACCACAGCTACATCTTCCACCAGTCCCCTCTTGCATGCTAGTTTGTTACTGGGGATTGCGGTGATGTGGATTATTGGTAAAGAAGTACAATTCACACTAGCTCTTTATTTAGGCATAATTAATTATTTAAAGTAGAACTCCGTTGTAAGAAATGTCTTGGTTGCAGATTATGCCAGTATGGCTTTTCTCCACCATCTCCTAACACCCTACATATGTCCAACCACACAACCTCAACCGAGGTACAAGAGGACACATACTTGCACAGAAGCCATCACTGAGCACACTTTGGGGATTCTGAAGTAGAGATTCAGATGTCTTGACTCTCCAAGTAGGGTGCTAGTTTACTCCCCAGAAGTTGTGGCTAGGACTGTTGTATCTTGTTGATGTCGCACAATGTCGTCAAATACAGGATTAAATAGCCAATTTTTTAGGTCGAGCTTAGCAGTGCGCAAGCGCTGCTCTGCGCCCTGTTGTAATCTACTATGTGGGATTTAACCAAGCCCATCTCACGCCCATCACTTTAATTCAATCCCGGGTCTGCCTTTCAAAATTCTCTTGATTTGTAGTTAAATGGTTTACAGTTGTACGCCTCGCAGACTGACCCCGTTACATGGCTTATTGCACCATCGGCCGGATACCTTATTGTGCCGTACTATTTTTTTCTTTTGCCTCGCTGCTTTGCGCTGCGTGGCCATATGTTGTTTCTGCCTCTTCCTTGTTTTGGGCATGCCACTGTTTCTTTATGGTGTCTGCACACAAAGACTGCAATCTAGAGAGGGGTTCTTTTTAATTTATTTACAACTTTTTTTAGAAGGTTTATTTAGCAAAAACTCGATCTGCGGAGCTCTAAAGTTCCATCTAGCTCAAACTCAATTGGAGTAAACTTTACATGACTATGTGAAGTTTCATATAGTGCAACCTCCATCAGAGGAACTCTTTACATAAGGACCATTTTACAAATGTAGCGGTTGAAAAATATATGAACTGGAGCATTTACAACACAAAACACAGAAATCCTCAAAGCAGCTCTCCTGGCATAGCGGTTGAGGCGATACTACAATATTCAATGTACTCTGGAAACTTGCTCCATAATGCTTTGTGAGGCATTTCTTTTTTCAAAACATTTTTGCCCATAACTCAGCCTGTGGTGGTCCTACAACAATCGACCACCTCCAAACTGTTCAGACTGACGTGGTACCTAGGTTGAGGGGGGCCCAAAATAGTAACCTCTCCCACCATTCAGTGTCTTTTGAAGCACTCTCATGGTTGAAACTTTAGTTTTACAGCTGAGACTAGTTAGTGCCTTAAGGGCCTTCTTTGTAATAATATTGCAGTAGGCCTGCTAGGCCTTAAAATGTGTAAGGCACTACAGTCTCTTTGGCCTACATACATCGTTATTCTGCATTACTTTCTGCCATTCTGTTTTCTCATGTTGTTATTCCCTCTACAGGCTGACTGTATGGTTTAATGATTATGTTTCTTACAAATACTATTTTTATTACGGTGTCGTCAATGGGCTGTGCTGAGCATTATAATAATGATGCTAAAATAATCCCTGAACTTGGAAATTTCCCCATAATTCTTTGTGAGGCATTCCTTTTATAAAATATTTTTGCCCATAACTCCCTGTGTTATGGTCCTAGGACAATGGCACCACCATCAAAATGTTCAGCAAAATTAACCCTTTCTGTCTAAGTCAACTTGGGTCACCCCCATAGGTTGGCAGTGGGGCCCAAAATAGTAACCTCTCCCATCATTTAGTATCTTTTTAAGCTCTCGCATGGCTGGAACTTTTCTTTTACAGCTGGGTTTTAAGGGCCTTGTTTGTAATATTAATGCAGTAGGCCTGCTAGGCCTGAAAATGTGTAAGGCACAATGCTCTCTAGGGACTACATATATGGTTACACTGTATTACTTTTTGTCATTCTGTTTCATGTCTTTATACCCTCTAGGAGCTGACTATATGGTTACATCACTATGTTTACAAATGCAATTTTTATTCTGGTGTCCTCTAGAGGCTGTTCTGAGCTTTACTATCAAGATACTACAATATTGATTGCACTCTGAAAATCTCCCCATGATGCTTTGCAGGGCATTCCTTTTACAAAACATTTTTGCCCACAACTCGCAATTTGGTGGTCCTAGGACAATGGGACCACCGTCAAAATGTTATGTATGACACACTCTTTCTGCCTAGAGCATCTCTGTGTCCCCACACTAGGTTGAGGGACCCCAAAATAGTAACCTCTCCCATCATCCAATGTCTTACTGCAGAGACTGGCCTGATTTGTAGTGGGTACCAAAGGTACTTACATCTGACACCAGGTCCAGTTCTCCCTTATTAGTGAAATATAGTCAGTGTCTAGAAGCCAGGCTGCCTAAAGGTAGCTGTAGGCAGAGCAGCCAAGGCTGAACTATGAGACATACAAAGCTCTTGCAATACCACTGTAATCACACAGTACTCACACACATGAAAGACAATAAAGGTACTTTATTTTAGTCACACATTGCCAAAAATACTTTGAAGACTATACTCCCTTAGGAGGTAAGTAAATTACACAGTGTATACACTAGTAATCAAAAACAGGTAAGTACATAGTAGGAAAACAATGCAAATAGTGAAAATCAGAATAAGTTGCAATGGGCCTAGGGGGAACACAAACCATATACTAAAATAGTGGAATGCGAAAGTCGGTTTCCCACCTAGGCAAGTGTAGTGTGTAGAGGGGTACTGGGAGTATAAGAAAACACCAAAGATAAGTAAAATACCCCACCCCAGAGCCCAGGAAAGCAGGAGTAAAACACAGCAAGTTTGCTAAAACACACTAGAAGTCGTGATAGAAGATAATGCAAGAACCAGAAGGGACTGCAAGACACTAACGATGGATTCCTGGACCTGAAGACCTGTGGAAGAAGGGGACTAAGTCCAAGAAGCACTGAAGAGTCCAGGGAAAACAGGAGCCACTGCTAACCTGGGCGAAGGTGCAAAAGAAGAACCACTGGTGAGAAGACAAAGCCGGTATTGCACCAAAGAAGACAGATGCGGGTTCCTGGTTGATGCAAAAGATGTCCCATACCGGATGGATGATTGCAGTCTGGTTTGCTTTGCTGGATTCCACCAACAAGCCTTGGCTCACGCAAAACATGCGGTTGGCAGAAAATGGCGCTGCCTGGGACCAGGAGGGACCTGGTGGGCTCCACCCAGGAAAGGGTGGCAGAGGGGGCTCTCAGCAACTTAGAGAGCCCTCAGAAGACCAGGCAGCATGCACAAGAGTCCCACAGCACTGGGACAAAGGAGGTGCAAATGGAGGCCCATGCAGCATGACACAAAGGATTGCCACGCCGCCAGAGAACCACTCAGGAAGCTGTGTGTCACAGGATGGAGTGCTGGGGGCCTAAGCTGTGCTGTGCACTAAGAACTTTCTGGAAGGATGCACACAAGCCTTTGCAACTGCAAGTCTTGTGGTGCAAGGGGGATCTGTCTTGCATGGGGAGGCAAGCTCTTACCTCCACCAAATTTGGACAGCTGGACATTGGGACTGTCAAAGTCACTTTAGTCCACCACCCGTGTTGCAGGATCCAGCCTGTTGTCTGCAGATGGGACCCAAGCCACCGGTCTTCGCTGCAGAGAGGTGCCTGCTGAAGTAGGGAACTGACTCAGTCACTTCACGGTGCAGGCTGAAAACAGGCAGTCCTCGGAGTTTGCACAACCTGGAAACTGTTGCAGTTGCTGGCAGGAGCTGAAGTTACAATTTTGCAGAAGTTGTTTTAGCTTATTTGTTGCAGTTTTGTAGAGTTCCTGGAGCAGTCAGCAGTTGATCCGTCAGTAGAAGATGAAATAAAGGATGCAGAGGATTCCTGCTGGAGTTTTGCAATCCGAATCTGAAGAAACACCCAGAGGAGAGACCCTAAATAGCTCTAAGAGGGGGATTGGGCACCTAACCAGGTAAGCACCTATCAGGAGGGGTCTCTGACATCACCTGGTGGTACAGGCAACTCAGATGCTCCCAGAGTGCCCCACCACTTTGTAATTTAAAATGGCAAAACCAAGGGACACTCTGGAGGAGCTCTGGGCACCATCCCTGGGGTAGTGATGGACAGGGGAGGGGTCACTCCCCTTTTCTTTGTCATGTTTCATGCTAGAACAGGGACTGGGGGTCCCTGAACCGGAGTAGACTGGATTTTGCAAGGAGGGTACCATCTGTACCCTTCAAAGCATTTCCAGAGGCTCTGGGAGGATACCCTCCCATACCTGTAACACCTAATTCCAAAGGGAGAGGGTGTAACACCCCTCTCCTAAAGGAAATGCATTATTCTGCCTTCTTGGAATTGAGCTGCTCAAGCCCCAGGAGGACAGAAGCCTGTCTGTGAGATGGCAGCAGCTGGGGCTGCAGTGAAAACTTCAGAAGGCTGGTATGGCAGTAATGGGGGTCCACTGTGGAGCCTCCACAGTGCATGGGATTGTGCAACCAATACTCGAATCAGTATTGGGGTCAATTCCCAGTTGTTAGATACCTTACTTGGACATTTTCGAAGTTACCATTGTGATTGACCTATGTACAGTGCACACTTAAGATGGCGTCCCCGAAATCACGAAGTCTGGAAAAA
The DNA here is from genome assembly GCF_031143425.1 of Pleurodeles waltl. Taxonomy (NCBI): domain Eukaryota; kingdom Metazoa; phylum Chordata; class Amphibia; order Caudata; family Salamandridae; genus Pleurodeles; species Pleurodeles waltl. The sequence continues at coordinate 297,853,727 of NC_090439.1, read as the reverse complement.
CGGGCCTGGGCGACATGGAGGCACCTCTGCTAGTGCAGGGATGCCCTCATACAGAGGTACTTTGCGCCCAGCCTTCAGGGGCGGAAGACCAGATATATAGGTGACTTATAGGTGACCTGGTGCTGTAAAAATGGCTGTGAGATAGTGCATGCACTATTTCACACAGGCTGCAATGGCAGTCCTGTAGAAGCCTTTGTATGGGCTCCTTATGGGTGGCAAAAGATATGCTGCAGCCCATAAGGATCCCATGGAACTCCAATGCCCTGGGTACCTATGTACCATATACTAGGGACTTATAAGGAGGGACCAGTATACCAATTTGGAGTGAAATACTGAGTCGCCAGTATGTAGTGACAAATTTAGAAACAGAGATAGCATGAGAACTGGAGCTCTGATTAGCAGGACTCCAGTGACATTTTAGAAAATAGTGAAACACACTGACAAGCAGGCCATAACCCATAAGCACTGGCGTCCTGACTAGCAGGATCCCTGTACACAGTCAAAAATACACTGACATCAGGCAGAAAATGGGGGTAACATGTCAAAAAGAGGGTACTTTCATAAACAACCCACCCCCCCAAACGAGGGACAATAAGGCTAACCTTGCCCGGATGAGTCTTCATTGTCTAAGTGGAAATATCAGGAGCGTCCATCTGCATTGGAGTGGTTACTCCCATGTCTATGTTCCACTGTAGAGTCTGTACCTTGTAAGGAAATGGACCACCTCAACAATTTAGGCTTTTTTCATTTCATCTGTTTTAACCATAAGAGAGGTTTGTGGTCTGTCTGAACTATGAAGTGAGTCCCAACCAAATAGGGTCTTAGCTTCTTAGGGGCCCAGACCACAGCAAGGGCCTCCCTCTCTATGGCTGACCAACCCTTTTCTCTAGGGGTCAACCTCCTACTAATGAAAGCAACAGGTTGATCCTGGCCCTCTGAGTTTAGTTGTGATAACACTGCCCCAACCCCTACCTCAGAAGCATCTGTCTGGATAATGAACTTGTTAGAATAGTTTGCGCTTTTCAGGACAGGTGCAGTACACATAGCCTGCTTAAGCCCCTCTAAAGCTTTTTGACGGCTGGCTGTCCATAATACCTTCTTGGGCATTTTCTTTGAAGTGAGGTTATTAAGAGGGGCAACAATGGAGCCATAGTTCATAATGAACCTCCTGTAAAACCCAGTGAGAGCAAGAAAGACTGAGTAGTCTAAAATAGTCTGGATCTTCCCCTGTAGTGGTTCAATCTGTTCCCCACCAACTAAGTGTCCTATAGAAACCACTTTCCCATCCCTATCTGGCATTTTGAAGCCTTGATAGTGAGTCCTGCCTTTTGAAGGGCCTCCAAAACTTTCCACAGGTGGACCAGGTGGAGCTAAATACAGCAATATCATCTAGATATGCTGCACTGAAAGCTTCCAGACTGTGGAGGACTGTATTCACCAGCCTCTGGAAAGTAGCAGGTGCATTTTTCATGCCAAAGGGCATAACTGTAAATTGGTAATGCCCTCCAATGGTTGAAAATGCAGTTGTAGGTTTAGCATCTTCTGATATCTTGAACTGCCAATACCCTGCAGTCAAGTCAAAAGTGCTCAGATACTTGGCAGATGCCAGTGTATCTATCAGCTCATCGTCCCTGGGTATAGGGTGTGCATCAGTCTTGGTGACTGTGTTGAGCCCTCTATAATCCACACAGAACCACATCTCCTTTTTCCCATTCTGAGAATGAGGCTTTGGTACTAGCACCACTGGGCTGGCCCAGGGGCTATCTGAGTGCTCAATCACTCCTAAGTCTAACATCTTCTGAACCTCAGATTTATTACACTCCCTGACATGGTCAAGCTGCCTATAAATCTTACTTTTGACAGGTAAACTGTCTCCAGTATCAATTGTATGCTCACACCAAGTGGTCTGACCAGGTGTAAGTGAAAAGAGTTCAGAGAGTTGACTGAGGAGCTTCCTGCAGTCCTCCTTGTGCTCTGCTGTAAGGCAGTCTGCAAGGATAACTCCTTTCACTGAGCCATCAGCTGCAGTGTTGGAAAAGAGGTCAGGGAGAGAGTCACTCTCTTCTTCCTGCCCCTCGTCAGTGGCCATGAGTAGGGTCAAGTCTGCCCTATTGTAGTAGGGTTTCAGGCGGTTCACATGAAGTACTCTTAGAGGACTTCTGGGAGTGCCTAGATCCACCAGGTAGGTTAGCTCACCCTTCTTCTCCACTATGAGATGTGGTCCACTCCATTTGTCCTGCAGTGCTCTTGGTGCCACAGGATCCAATACCCCCACCTTTTGTCCTGGATGGTACTCAGTCAGGACAGCCTTCTGGTCATTCCATTGTCTCTGTAACTCTTGGCTTGCCTGAAGGTTTTTCGGGACCTTTTTCATGTACTCAGCCATTCTTGATCTTAGGCCAAGCACATAATCCACAATGTCTTCTTTAGGGGGCCTCTAGTGCTGCTCCCACCCCTCTTTGACAAGTGCAAGTGGAACCCTGTCACGGTGACCAAAAAGGAGTTCAAAGGGGCCGTAGCCGACTTCCTTCTGGGGTACCTCCCTGTAGGCAAAAAGGAGGCATGGCAGTAAGACATCCCATCTTCTCCTCAGCTTTCCAGAGAGTCCCATGATCATGCCTTTGAGAATTTTTTTAAATCTCTCAACCAATCCATTTGCTTGTTACACCACATTCCTCCCACATTGCTGTTAAGTATGCAGACATGAAGTTGCTACCCCTGTCTGATACTACCTCTTTAGGGAAGCCCACCCTGGAAAATATTCCCAGGAGGGCCTTTGCTACTGCAGGAGCTGTAGTGGTCCTTAAGGGGATGACTTCTGGGTATCTAGTGGCGTGGTCCACTACCACTAAGATTAATCTATTTCCAGAAGCAGTTGAAAGGTCAAGGGGGCCAACAATGTCAACTCCAACTCTCTAAAAGGGCACCCCAACCACAGGCAGTGGGATTAAGGGGGTGTTTGGAGTGCCACCAGTTTTGCCACCGGCTTGGCAAGTGACACAAGAGCGACAAAACTCTTTTGTGTCTTCTGACATGTGAGGTCAGTGAAAGTGAGGGACCAGTCTGCCCAGATTTTGCTTTGCCCCAGATGTCCAGCAAGGGGAATGTCATGTGCCTGTGTTAGGAGGAATTCCCTATCCTGCAAGGGAATGACCAGTCTCCTGGTAGCACCGGGTTTTAGGCCCCTTCCCTCAGTATAAAGGAGATTGTTCTCCCAGTAAATGCTGTGAGAGTCACTGACTACCCCTGCTTCCTGTTTGACAGCTTCCTGCCTCAAATCCTTTAGTGTGGGACAGGTATGCAGTGCCACACTCAGTTCCTCCCTGGCAGCCCCCCCCCTGCACCCAAGAGTTCAGCTGTGTCAGTCTGAAGCTCCTCTGGTGTAGGTTCTGCACAAGAAGTTGACTTCTCCTCATCAAAAGGGCAATCTTCTGGAGAGGGAGGGATAGTGGACAAGGGTTTGCCCTTTCTACCCCTAGTTTTTGGGAGCACTTGGGCCATTGTTCCAGGATCCAAGTTTTCCTGTCCTCTTTGCTTCTTGGCATGAGCACTGGTGAGAGCAAAAATGTGCCCTGGAATGCCCAGCATTGCTGCATGAGTTTCCAATTCCACTTCAGCCCAAGCTGAAGTCTCCAAATCATTGCCCAGTAGACATACTACAGGTAGGTCAGTGGATACCACAACTTTCTTTGTATCAGTAACTACCCCTCTCAGTTGAGATTCACAACAGCAGTGGCTAACAGTGTTATTATGGGCGTCCATCACTTGGTACTGATGACCAAGTAGGTGTTGTCTAGGGACTACCAGTTTTTTCATCATCATAGTCACACTGGCACCTGTGTCCCTGTAGGTCTCAACCTGAACATAATTTATTAGGGGTAGTTGCTTGTACTTATCCATGTTAATGGGACAAGCAACCAAGGTGGCAAAGTCAATGCCACCATCTGAGACTAAACCAGCCTCAGTGGTCTCCCTAACTATACCAACCCCCACTACATTACCAAAAGTAAGCCCAGCTATGCCCTAAGATTGGCTATTAGTAGAGTTTTTCCCCACCACCACTGCTATTACTAGGGGCACTAGTGGAAGCAGTGGGGGTTGTGGTGGTGGGAGGTTTGGTGTTCCTCTTGAGACAAGTGGGATCACTTGCCCAATGGCCTTTGATTTTACACAGGCTTTTTCTGTTGTTTGGAAGAGGATTTGGGCCCACCCTCAGAAGATCTTTGGGGGCCTGGTGAAGACTCTGACTTTTTATCTTTGTCCCCACCCTTATCATGAGTCTTACCATCCTTCTTCTTGTCCTTGTCACCCCCTGTATGAACTTTTCTGCTCACCCTTGTTGTGAGCCATTTGTCTGCCTTCTATCCCAATTATTGGGGAGAGGTCAGATCTGAGTCTACCAAGTATTGGAGCAACAAGTCAGACACACAATTGTTAAGAATATGCTCCCTCAGAATTAGATGATATAGACCCTCATAATCAGACACTTTGTTGCCATCTAACCAACCTTCTAAAGCCTTAGGGAGGAGGGGTAACATGCCAAAAAGATAGTACTTTCCTACACTTACCAGGTTCTTTCAAGGCTGGAACTTTTGTTTTACAGCTGGGAGTAGTTTGTGTTTTAAATGCCTTGTTTGTGATAGTATTGCAGTAGGCCTGAAAATGTGTATGGCACTATGATCTCTAGGCGCATCGTATATGGTTACACTGCATTATTGTGTGCCATTCTGTTTTCATGTTTTTATGCCCTCTAGGGGCTGACTGTATGGTTACATTACCATGTTTCCTACAAATGTTATTTTTATAGTGATGCCCCCAAGGGGATGTTCTTATCATTACAGTCAAGATACTACAATATTTGCTGCACTCGGTTTGCAGGGCATTCCTTTTACAAAACATTTTTGCCCATAACTCACCACATGACCTGTTCTTTCTGTCTAGGCCATCTCTCAGTCCCCACATTAGATTGGGGATACCAAAATATTAATATACAAAATATAATAAATAGTGGCAATATTTTCATTTTTGCTGCAGGTAGAGGAAGAAAGTAAATGGAAGTGCTTTAGTTATATGCAGGGCCACTGGAATTATGTGGCAGAGATGGCCAAATAATGCGACAGGATTGACCACTTTATGTGGCAAGAAAAGTCCAGCTATGCATTTACAACAGCAATAGCTCTAACTCAAGCAAATGTGAGACCTACTGCTTTGCAAATGCTTGTTTTTAGCTGTTAGGTTGCTAGATTGGTTGCTGCATATGATGTGGTTCGATGGTCACTTATCAATGATGAATGGTGGAACGTTACAATGTCTGTATGTACCATCCTGTGCAGTTCACATAATGTCATAAACAAGCTTGCTCTGCTCTATTTACTATAACATGTACACTTCACCACATTATAATTCTAACCCTTTTTTCTAAGAACATTTAATTACATTTCTCCCAACATAGTTCACTCCTTAAATTTGTAACATCAGTCATGTACGACTCCTTCTAGCTATCTTTGTCTTCGCCAAAAGAGTTTTTGTTTTCTTTATATGCAGTGGTCTTCTTCACAGACACAGAGCCTCCATCCTGCAACAGCGGATCTCTCTCATGCATGCGGAGGTGCATGCAGGTTGGAGGCCAACATCTCCACATAATGGGACAAACAGAAAATTACATAAGGAAACCAGCCGTTTTCTCATAATTCTGAGGCTTCCTTTCACCACAGCAACATGCTCCTCCATCCTATTGCTCCAATCCAAACCCCAAAATGGCTGAGGGACAAGATAGGAGTGGTCCCAGCTTCACTGACGAAGAATTAAAAAATTTATGTCAAGATGTCCTCCAAAATTACCTTCAGCTTTATAAGGATCCAGATAGCCAGATTATCAATGCTGTGGTTGTCCACATTTGAAGGAACATTAACATGCCCTACAGTGCGGAGGGTGTCCACAGTAGGTGGGTTGAAGAGTGACACAAGCACTGGCAGGACCTTTGTAGCTGGGCGAGGCCTGAGGCCCAGGACATTTTTGGTGTGTCCTACAAGACACATCCTTGGCACCCCTGGATGACACTATTGTGTAGGAGGGTCCTGAGAACAGTCTGGAAGACCCTCAATGGTCAGCTGGAAGAGTTTGAGCAGCATTGAGGCTCGTAAGTGTATAATTTGTTATCTTTAAATCAGAGGAAATGGGCTGGGAAAAGGTTTTCCAGTTTTGTCAGTCTGAAATTTGATCTAACAATCCATGTTGACTTGAACCTCTGTTATTTTTTAGCATGAATGGCATTAATGTTTTTCAGTACTAATGTGTTTTATCCTATTTATTAGTTTTTATTACTATCTAATCACCTAAAAATTACATGTTGGAAATGTTTCTCTAAATTCTCACGTCATTTCAGCAATACATTTCTGACACAAATGTAAAACTTTACATATGGCCAATTTCCAATTTGTCATAGGATGCCTATGTAAGGCTGACATTGTGTGAATTTAACTCTCTTTAAACCAACAAATCATGTTTTAAAAGTCATTCTAAAAAATACTCTTTTGTAAAAGTAGGAACAACATTTTGTTTATAACATCATACTTAACAGGATTATTTGCATATTTAAAAAAAACACGAATTTATTAGAAAGTCTGTGTGGCAAAGACTGCTGTAATATTTTGTGGACATGATTATGTAATCAATTTATGTTTTTGAAAACAATTTGTCTTGCATTGAAAACCAGATATAAATTAATCATTTTCAAACTAATTTCACTGGGTTATTTTGAATGCATTTTTATAGACACATTGTGTATAATTTAATCACCATTAAATATGCTAATGTCATAGTAAGATATATATGGGAATATAATTTCCGTTAATAATAGAAGTTTGAAAAGATGAGAAGTACTGGATGTGTGCACTTTCTTTTTTTCTACTCATTTCTTTAGATGGCCAAGTAGCATGGCTGCAGGATGTAGTGCACAGATCAAGATCCTCAACTGCAAGGGAGGCTCAAGAGCTATCCACCACCAATGAGTAGGAAGAACCTGAGACCAAAAGGGAGAGTGCACCAGCCCTGAGACAAGCAGGCTTCTTGCCCAAAATACTCTGGGTGGAGGATGTGGAGCCAACTGTGGGGTTGGAAGATGTGGACACTACCAGCCAGGAGGGGCTGCTACTGGCCTCGAGGAATGACAACTAGTGGTGTCCGAAGATCAGATCACACCATCTTTCTGGGCCTATACCCACTGCCTCCTTGAATCCAGAAGCCACTTTTCCAGAGGAGCCTCCAGCTACAACCCCTGTTCTACCTTCCTCACCTCCCCCAAGTGCCTACCCAGGTCAAGACCAGCAGTTGAGAGATACTTTTACCCATGACTCCACAGAGCCCTCGCATATTGGCCACTCCCTTTCCCCAGATAATCTTTCATTGACTGCCCCCAAGGAGGTGCCAAGGCCAATAGGAAAGGATCAAGTATTGATTTCTTTGGATATCGAAGACTTTGTAGGAGAGTTCTGGATACAGCAACCGAACAGTAACAGAACAAAATATAAAAAAATGCTGTGAGGGTATTAATAAGCAGATATAGAAACAAAAAAAATCAGATTGCCAGACTTGCCTGACTGATGAATGACAGAGGAACTGATTGCTGCTTCCAGGACATCCCCTGGTGTCATCGGTGTTTTTGTTTGCAAAGAGGACAGCAAAGTCTGTTGTATGAAAGAAACTGACATGAAAGAGAGACATGTATAGAGGAGTAATTCATCCTAAATCTTGAGGAAATTTTTATGTTTTATATACAAAATATGAAGCCCACATAGATTCTTTTCTTGCAAGCTAATACAAGGCATAAAATATATATCATAGTGTTGAACTTATAATGCTGAAATGCCTCAGGGTAATTAACATTGACAAAATATAACTTAATCAACTAATGTATTAACTATTGATATGCCTAGACATGTGTTACTACGTGCACTCGCTTTGCCACTGACAAATAAAGAGTTGGGATAGATCCAAAGCCAAAACAGTAGTCATCATACTTGCCATTTTATTTTTATTTTTTTATAAAATAAATAGAGATTTGTTACTCTCTGTTATCAGAATTTTACAGGTGCACTGTATTAGGGATTTAACAAAAGCAATTTAAAAAACTAATAATATGAGATTGTTTTCTATTGAGAGCAAATTCCTTTTTTGTGGTTTTAGAACAGCTAGTTGTTATGAGTTGTACATAGTTATAGATGTTTACTTAGAGAGTAACAAGGGCCAATCTATTTATTTATTAACTGGGGTTTTAAGTATTATGACTTAGTTATTAGTCAGTAAAAACACCATTTAAAATTATAGTTAGGGTGTACAAAAATCGTTATAGAAATTCTCTAGGGTGTAGTAGTGAGTTTGTTTGCATAAGTTCATACCTGTGTGTGTAGTCATGTTACTTTGAGAGGCATGCCCTGTGTGTTGCCCTGTTGCACTTGTAATTACTCCTTCACCAGCTGAAGCTACCAATTCACTCTGAGTGACTATGTAATGGAGACACATTTAAAGTGCATTTATACATACACACACACATCAACTTTTTTAGGGTTTGTATTGGAGGCTGTATTTGAGTGTGTATGTGATGTGTACTTAACTTTGTAGGGATGGAGAAAGACAGAGTTGCATCTATGAATTATAGCATAGTTTGTCGTGACAGAGAAGGGGTTGAAATTGTGCCTGGCACCACATTAGTGATTTCTACAGCATGCAGCCCATGGCATTGGAGGGTGCATTGTGGAGAGGGCAGCCTCCTCGAGGGTGATGAGACGGAGACTGGATCCAGGTACAACTCCTTCAAGAGCTGTAGCAAACCGTATCCTGGAGATCTTCTCCTTCATGCGTATTCTGTTATCTTGCTATTTTTTTCTTCATGTCCCCCATGGTGAGAAGCTCCTCCTCCAATACATTCACTAAGTCAGTGACTTCCTGGCACAAGAATGCCTTTTCTGTCCCTTGAGGGTGAAAAAAAGCAGCTGGTGGAGTTTGCTAGTAGTGTTTGACCACAAATTCCTTACAAGGGATGTCTCATAGGTTAAATTTTTTTTTCTTCAGATTTGAATGTAGAGTATCCAATCTTGAGGCAGAATGTCTCTCCCGAAAGCTGCAATATCACAAACAGAAACAGGAAAAACACAATCTTTGATTTGGCCAATATTAATGGGGTTGGAAGTGAACAGGCGCCTGCAGTGTGTGATTTGAGTCAGGTGTATGTTGTTACCCTATTCTTTTCATGTGAAGTCACCCTTCTCCATGCAGAGGGTACCAGACCGGTTGTGGAGATCTCTGACAAGTGTATAGAACATAAGAGGTACTTTGTTATATGGAATCTCACAGATTACTGCTGTAGCCCTCGGTTTTAGTGGGGGTTCCCCCTTAGACAAAACATGGGCACAGAAGCTTTGCACTGTGAGAATCCTCGTTCGGCCCTCTTAAGAAAGATAGTATTTTGCTTTTCCAACAGTAATGTTTTATACAGTTGTAATTTTATGATTGTATGCCTGATGGTTTCCTTGCAGAAACACTTACACTCAGTACAGCAGGCCTGAGTTGATTGATAATGGCGACAAGCCAAGAATAACAGTAATAGGCCAGATTGGTTCATTCTAAAATGTTATGCCAGATGCCTCTGGTCTGGTCTAATGATTATGAAAAGTTATGACAAAAGTAATAGGCCTGGCATATTTATTGTGAAAAGTATTTGTTAATATACAAAATGCCTCTAACAGTGGATTGTTACCACACTATGTTACTGGTGGTAGACAGGTATTTTGTTACATGTAATCTCACAGATTACCAGAGTAGGCGGTTTGGGTGCTGGTCATCCTCTCTGACAAAACATGCGAGTAGAAGATTTTCACTGTACCGTTTCTTGTTAGACCCTACGAAGAGGGGTTGTATAATGTTTTGTGGACTGCAATTAGGCAAAAATATTTAATTGTATAATTTTATGCCTGACAGTTGCCAGTTTATGCACAATTCAGTGGCCTGTGTTGGTTACAGTGTCAATCCAAGGGTACAGATAATAGACCTTATCGATTCACTGTGAAATGGTATGTCATATTCCTTAGGTGTCTTATGTTTACAATGAAAAGTTATGACAAAGGAGGCAAGCCTGATTAATTGTGAAAAGCATGTGTAAAAAGGCAATTGGCTTTTAAGGGTAAAATGTTATTACGCTCTGCTAACACATGTAGGCAGGTATTTTATTACATAGAATCTCACAAATGACTGTAGTAGCTAAGGGTTTTGGTGTTGGTGAACCACATGAACAAATCATGGGGATAGAAGATTTACACTACAGTAATCCCTAATACGCTTTATTAGGAGGGATGTTATATTGTTTTGACAACTGTAATTTTGTACATATTTGTAATTTTTACTGTATACCTGATGTATGCCTTGAGAGAAATAGTATACCAAACACGGTATTTCTTAGTTGTTTATCATTACAAGCTAGTGATAATGGTTATAGGCCTGATTGTTTATTGAGAAAAGTTACAATAATATCCGATAGGTGTGACAAAGTAATTATAAAAAGCATATGTTAAAGTCAATAGGCATTTAAGGGTGGGTTGTTATTACTTTATATTAAAGCTTAGAGATACGTATTTTGTTATCAGGAATCTCAGAGAATCCCATAGTAGGCAAGAATATTGGTTTTGGTTACCCCTTCTGACAAACCATGGGTGAAGAAGATTTTCACTGTGGGAATCTGTGCTAGACCCTTTTAGAGGGGATAGTATTTTGCTTTGCCAAATGTAATCTGGTATACATTTGTAATATGACTGTGCCCTGTGGGAAACCGTAAGCTCTACTAATTCTGCCCCTCAATAAGCCTATTAACCCCCAGAAAATCAAATATCACTATACTTTTAATTAAAAAAAACACTAAACAGTGCACTAAAAGATTATAATAAAAAACGACATTATAGTTAACAATATTTTAAACCTCAATGTCATTGTAAAACAACTATAAAAATAACATACTTTACTCCGACGTTTTTGGCCATAATAATTTTGTGCTCACAATATTTTGACCACAATATTTTCATCAAAAATATTTTGGAGATAATATTTTGGGAACTATCCTGAGGGGAATTCTGGGATAAAAAATGAAGACAACAATAAAAATTAGGGTAAGAGAGGTCCTCTTCGCCCTGTATGTTCGTTGCCTTTCTGTGATGATACAGCAACAAGTACTAAGGAGTGATTCAGAGAATACCTCACTATCCTCATTTTCCTCTCCAATGCAGGTTTCTGATTTTCTCAACAGCACATCTCAACCGGCTGTTGATCTTGCAGGTACTCCCTGTGAAATAGCTTGCAAGACTAAAAGTGTCAGCATCTTTGCTGGCAATAGGAAGGGTGACTTTTCTTACCCAGTCCATTGGATTCTAACTTGTCTCCTTATTTCTTCGACTTCCTTCAGGCGTGATCTATGCAAGCAGCTGCACCTGTGATCAGCCAGGCACCTTCTTTGTCTTTGCCTGCCTACTGAAAGACTGGTCGAGATCCTGGTACATTGCTTGTGTTGTACCACTTAAAAGAAACACCCTTCCTCCTCCATGCAATACAGTGCCAAGAGAAATGTAGAAGACTATTTGTTTCCTCGCCATTCTATTCCTGTTATGGAGTAGGACATCTACAAAATTCAGAACCTTGCCCAAGTGTTGGAAGTGGTAGCAAGTTGGACTGCCATAGCTCAAAGAATTATTTTCTACAAGCTAACGTCTCCAAGAACTGTAATTTTAGAAAATATGATGTATTTTGATTTTGTCCTGGCTCCCAAAGGTTGTGCACTTGTAGGTTCAGAATGCTGCACTTTCATAATTAGGCATACATGAACAGCTTCATCAAGCACATAAAATCATTAAAAGCCTCCATTCCATTTATGATGGAATGGGTTCTGATGGATGAAGTAGTTGGCCCTGGTTGAAAGGTGCTTTTGGCAGTTGAGGAAGGAATATTCTTGAAATGTATTTTGTTGGTCATCTTTTCTTTTTCCAAATTAGCCTACACTATTGTCAAAGTATATATTGCTCCATCAGTCACCTTGCTAGAGTTAATGGAACCTCCTGCCATATCCCTTGAAATTGTTGACTGACAAAGACCAATATTGGAAATCTGATTATGAATCTATATAATGTTTTGTATCTGTTATCCAGCTTGAAGTGAATTGACGATACATAATGTGTCTTACTGTTGCATAATAAATAGAATAAGAGGGAGGGAACTATGAAGCTGAAAGCCTATCGTTCCCATCTTGTTTCCCAAGACAAGAATGTGTTGGTTAGGTGGCTCAGACGAAAAAGCTTACATTCGGGATACATATAAACGTCATCTTCTTTCTCTGTCATGAACTCTATCTCCAGCTCTTGTGTAGGGCCTTTAACAAAGTCGTGTGATCTCCATAGCAAGACAAGGTGTACAAACCTATAAATCGGTGTTTCTTCCTTTGCCTACTGAATTATCTCCAGTGAGGGTCGCTGGGTGCTCCCCCAGTGACCAATACAGTTAATTCATATATAATTGATTGTTCTTTTGCTAATCAGCCCTTTCAGACTTCAACTGGAGTGTGCATCTTTTTAACAGTGATGTAGGCGTCCACAGAACTTGGCCCTATGCTTCATCGTGCTATTCATTATTGTAGTTCTCCAGATGTTTCCAATGTGAAGCTGTTAGCAGTTTCTTTTCATCTTGTTTTTTTTTTATTGTTTCATTTGCAATGAACAGTCACTTTGCCGTGTGCGTGCCCTCTTTTTCTTTTCATTGTGCATCACTGTTTCGGCTTAGTGAGGTTGGCAAATGTACAAATAGCAAAATGTAAATTTCGGAGTAGCACAGTCCATACAAAGTATGCGATTTAGGGGCTTGCGCAATATGTTCCATTTTGTTCTTGCTCAATGGAAATATTCCTGTGCATGAGTGAGAGTGATAATGCAAGCAATGTGGTAATTATTATACGTAGTCTCCTGTTTTGGTTGTCAAAGCACGAGGGCCAAATTTGCAAAGGCATTCACATACATTTGAAATAGAACAGCAAGCATACACATTTAATGAACGCTTCTGTTCACAAAGGCCCATTTAGGAACATGCATGGCATAGAGGTTAAACCTCCAGTTAAGGAATAATCTGCTATGTGTGTGGAACCCTCACACACAAAAAAGAGTTACTCGGGTGCAAATCTGAACATGGGCACGAAAAGGAAACATAAATTGACAATACATATTACATATTTGATGAGGCAAGAGGGAAACAATGGGAGGATCAGGAAAGTCCACACAAATCCATTGATATGCCTACAAAAGAGTAAGGCAAGCACAATTCACACTCAAAACGTCTACAAAAGCACTATAAACCAATCAGGGTCAGAGCTACTCCCACTCAGCCTTAAATTCAGCACACACAACAATAGACTACTCATAGGAGATGCAACAGAATCACACACAAACGACAGAAGCAAAGTAATAACTGCCAGGAGAAAGTTAGAAAAAGTGAAAACAATAGTTAGTGGTGCAAGCATCACACACTCATGGTGGGGGCCATAATCACTTCCACACACACACAAAAGGGCTAGATATAATGAAGTCAAAATAAAATAGCACATTTGGATAGACTGTCACTACACACTATTCACATATGATGAGCCACACATATAAGCACAATAAATTATAAAACACGCTAAAGCTGCACTTTAGCCCTCCCAAAACGTGTGTCATCAAACCACCAACTAATTGTACACAGCAAGTCAGCACCATAAATAACACGAACAGGTGGGACATGTTTTCCACGTTGTCAGTCTTTATTGCACAACCCCTCATACTGAGGAACAATAATTAATTGAGGAGGTGACATGATAAAGTTGTACTATATCTTCGGAAGAGGTAGGGGGTGAATAATGCTTTCCCCCAAAAGTGATTCTGGACATGGATGCAGAACAAGAGCGGGAGTTAACACGAAAGGCTCACTCCCATTGCTTTCCCTGACCATGCTAAGCACGAGCTGCACTTGAATTCCAGACCACTGGCCCATTCTAGAGGACCAGTGGAGACATAGCCTGGCATCTCAGAGTCAAGATCATCCTGGTGCTTGAGCCAGGTGTTTACATGCATTACTAGTCGAGTGCATCAGTCCATCACCATGCCACTATATCTACAGGGGACACAATAGGTGGCAACTGTGTTGCCTGTTTCCTCTGTAAACTAGGAGCCATGGACTACACACGTGACACTTTAACCAACGTGACTTTTGATGCAGCAGTCGTAAGCAATATTGATCAATGACGATGGGAGATATTACAATAGTAATAACTTTGTAATTAAAAACGCATTTGTGGTCGACTTTGAATCAAGAGGGCTGCAAGGAAGCCCGCTGCGACACCTTCAGCTGGTATTGCCAGTGGCGAGAGTAAATAGTTTTTAATGGCCCTGCTTAACTTTGATCTGTGACTCTCTGATCACAAGACAGAAACGGAAGTTAATAACACTGCAAGAAAGAAGATATTATGACACAGTTGTGGATTGAGAGCCAAAAAAGATGGGGGAGAGGGAGGGGCAGTGGAACCAAACATGGCTTAAGAAAAAGAAATAGGAAAAGTGAAAAGAGCAAATAAAAAAAGCAAGAGGCAAATGGAATTACAGCCCAAAAGAAGTAAGGAAAGAAATGCAGAGCAGGAAAGAAATTTAGATAGAAGAAACGAGAAAAAAGAAGAATTGGGGAACAATTCCAGTGGACCAACCATACTTAAAAGTATTGGGATTGCAGATTTTGTTCACTCATGTGGTTCGAGAAGGTTCAAAGTGGTAGATATTTTATTTTACTGACTATTCCTTTTGGATTATGGTTTAAGTCAATTTAGCTGAGGCTTTAACTTATAGACTTGTCTTTTTTCACTTCAACACTTTTTTGGAACCCCTCTTGCTCTGATGATCCTTGCTCAAGCAATACTTCTAAAAATGTTTATGAATTTATATTTTTGTATAGACCATTGTCTGCTCTGCACCCACATTCCATCTTCCAACTACTTCCACCTTTTATTTTTTTTTCCGTAATTTATTTTTCAACATACATGAACCTTGATTAGGTCTTCCTCGTGTGGATCCTGCAATAGAAGGCTTGTTATTGTTGGTGTGACAGAATTATTTTCTTTGTTGTTTGCCTACGCCTTTAAATTTTGCAGACATTAACATATATGCTACACATACATACAGTTCCATGTAATCACACCACTGCTTCAGAGATAAGAAATGGCATATAAGTTTGTGCAAAATATTGTTACTGTGGCAGGGAGTGCAGGAAGGTAAGTTTGCATATTTGCATGTTGGTGAAATGTTCACACAATATAGGGTGGTATGTGTGTGTGTGTTGTGGCGATGATAGTGATTATTCCATGAAATGTGATCAGAGTGGAGGCGGGTTGGCATCCATAGCCATAGGGCATTAGTCCCTGTTCATTGCTATGCAGAAAATGGCCTATGTTGGCATTGGGATTTTGTTCATCATTGGGGGTTCTGCAGGTAGTTGTCTCTAGCTGATATGCCATGAGTGGCTTGTGGTCTATCAGGCAGGGTTCAAATGAGCTGTAGGAGCTTATTATGACACTTTGGGGCATATTTATACTCTGTTTGCGCTGGAATTGCGACGTTTTTTTTTACGCAATTCCGACGCAAAACTAACTCCATATTTATACTTTGCCGTTAGATGCGTCTAGCGCCAAAGTCCATGGAGTTTGCGTCATTTTTTAGCGTGGACACCTACTTTGCGTTAATGAGATGCAAGGTAGGCATTCCTGTCTAAATCAAATCAAATCAAATCATTAACATTTATAAAGCGCGCTACTCACCCGTGCGGGTCTCAAGGCGCTAGGGGGGAAAAAAGGGGGGGTTATCGCTGCTCGAACAGCCAAGTCTTTAGGAGTCTCCGGAAAGCGGAGTGGTCCTGGGTGGTCCTGAGGCTGGTGGGGAGGGAGTTCCAGGTCTTGGCCGCCAGGAAGGAGAAAGATCTCCCACCCGCCGTGGAGCGGCGGGTGCGAGGGACGGCAGCAAGTGCGAGGCCAGCGGAGCGGAGGGGGCGGGTGGGGACGTAGAAGCTGAGGCGTCTGTTGAGGTATTCCGGTCCCTTGTTGTGGAGGGCTTTGTGTGCGTGGGTGAGAAGACGGAAGGTGATCCTTTTGCTGACTGGGAGCCAATGCAGGTGTCTCAGGTGTGCGGAGATGTGGCTGTTGCGGGGTACGTCGAGGATGAGGCGGGCCGAGGCGTTTTGGATGCGTTGCAGGCGGTTTTGGAGTTTGGCGGTGGTCCCGGCGTAGAGGGTGTTGCCGTAGTCCAGGCGACTCGTGACAAGGGCGTGGGTCACGGTTTTTCTGGTGTCGGCGGGGATCCAGCGGAAGATCTTGCGGAGCATGCGGAGAGTGAGGAAGCAGGCGGAGGACACGGCGTTGACTTGCTTGGTCATGGTGAGAAGAGGGTCCAAGATGAAGCCGAGGTTGCGGGCGTGGTCTGCGGGGGTCGGTGCGGTGCCGAGGGCCGTGGGCCACCAGGAGTCGTCCCAGGCGGACGGGGTGTTGCCGAGGATGAGGACTTCCGTTTTTTCAGAGTTCAGCTTTAGGCGGCTGAGCCTCATCCAATCTGCGACGTCCTTCATACCCTCTTGTAGGTTGGTCTTGGCGCTGGCGGGGTCCTTGGTGAGGGAGAGTACAAGTTGGGTGTCGTCGGCGTAGGAGGTGATGATGATGTCGTGCTTGCGTACGATGTCGGCGAGGGGGCTCATGTAGACATTGAAGAGTGTCGGGCTGAGCGATGAGCCTTGAGGTACGCCGCAGATGATCCTGGTGGGTTCTGAGCGAAACGGAGGGAGGTAAACTCTTTGGGAGCGGTTAGCGAGGAAGGAGGCGATCCAGTCCAGGGCCTGGCCTTGGATCCCGGTGGAGCGTAGGCGGGTGATTAGGGTGCGGTGACAGACGGTGTCAAAGGCAGCCGAGAGGTCGAGGAGAATGAGGGCGACTGTTTCACCGTTGTCCATCAGGGTTCTGATGTCGTCTGTGACTGAGATGAGGGCGGTTTCCGTGCTGTGGTTGGTTCGGAATCCGGTTTGTGAAGGGTCGAGCAGGTTGTTGTCTTCCAGGAAGGTGGTCAGCTGTTTGTTGACGGTCTTTTCTATTACCTTGGCTGGGAAAGGTAGAAGAGAGATGGGGCGGAAGTTTTTCAGGTCGCTTGGGTCAGCCGTAGGTTTCTTTAGTAGGGCGTTGACTTCAGCGTGCTTCCAGCATTCGGGGAAGGTAGCAGAAGAAAAAGAAGAGTTGATGACGGTCTGGAGGTGCGGGGCGATGATGTCGTCGGCTTTGTTAAAGATGAAGTGCGGGCAGGGGTCCGAAGGGGCGCCGGAGTGGATAGAGTTCATGATGGATTTGGTTTCTTCCGTGTTGATGTGGGTCCAGTTGTTGAGGGTGATGTCCGGGGAAGCAGGTTCAGTGGTGTATGGTTGGGTCTGGTGTCCGAAGCTGTCGTGGAGGTCGCTGATCTTGCGATGGAAGAAAGTGGCGAGGGATTCGCACAAATCCTGTGAGGGCGTGACGGCGTTGGCGCTGGCGCTGGGGTTGGAGAACTCTTTGACGATGCTGAAGAGTTCTCTGCTGTTGTGGCTGTTTTTGTCTAGTCTGTCGGTGAAAAAGTTCCTTTTGGCAGTGCGGATCAGGTGGTGGTGTTCGCGTGTAGCGTTCTTGAGGGCGGTCATGTTGTCCGCGGTGTGGTCCTTGCGCCAGGCCTTCTCAAGGGCACGACAAGTTTTCTTTGATTCTTTGAGGGTGTCAGAGAACCAGAGAGGTTTTTTGGTGTTGGTCTGTCGATGCGTGCGTTTGAGGGGAGCAAGGTTGTCAGCGCAGTTGGAGATCCAGTTTGTGAGGTTGAGAGCTGCGTCGTTGGGGTCGGTGGTGAGGGTGGGTTGGTTGGCGGCGAGAGCGGAGAAGAGTTGCTCTTCAGGGATCTTGTTCCACTGTCGACGAGGGGTGGGTTGAGTGCGGAGGTGGGAGGTCTCGCGTCGGAATGTGAAGTGGACGCAGCTGTGGTCGGTCCAGTGTAGGGCAGAGGTGTGGCTGAAGAAGACGTGTTTGCTGGCGGAGAAGATAGGGTCGAGCGTGTGTCCGGCGATGTGGGTGGCGGTGTTCACCAGTTGTTTGAGGCCGAGGTTGGCGAGGTTGTCGAGCAGGGTGGTGGTGTTGGGGTCGTTGTTTTGTTCCAGATGGAAGTTGAGGTCGCCTAGGAGGATGTAGTCCGGTGAGGCGAGGGCGTGCGGGGAGATGAAGTCGGCGATGGCGTCGCTGAAAGAGGCGCGAGGTCCGGGAGGACGGTAGACGAGGGATCCTCTGAGGGTGGTCCTTGGGTCGGTGCGAATCTGAAAATGCAGGTGTTCAGCGGCGAGGGGGGGGTCTTCGGTGGAGGTGGTGACGCTGATGGAGTCTTTGAAGATGATGGCGACACCTCCTCCTACTTGGTTGGTGCGGTCTTTTCTGGAGATCTTGTAGCCTTCGGGGATGGCGGTAGCGATGTCTGGAGCAGAGGAGGCGTTCATCCATGTCTCCGTGATGAAGGCGACGTCCGGGGCTGTGGAGTCCAGGAGGTCCCAAAGTTCAACGGCGTGCTTGTGGACGGAACGAGCGTTGATCAGGATGCACTTGAGGTGGTTGATGGCGCGTGGGCTTGTGGTCGTGGTAGTTGCGTGGTGGAAGATGCGTTTGCAGGAGTTGCAGGCGAAGGGTCCATGGGTGCGTTTGGGGTGAGCTAGGAAGCAGGTTTTGGAGCGCCCTGGGTTGAGGGCGTGGAGGGTGGTGGGGTCGTAGCGGATCAGCGGGGCTTGGGGGAGCTGGAGACCAGGGGTCGTGGCGCTGGGCGCGGGCCAGGCGCGGACGGGCGCAGACGGGCTTGCCTCTGGCGCGCCTCTGGTGCGCCAGCGGCGTGCCCGCTGCGCGCGCCCGCTGCGCACTCGCGCAGCGGCCGCCATAAGAGGTAGGAGGGGGGGGAGGGGTCAGCTGGGGGCGAATGGGAGCTGGGGGGCGGGGGCGTGCAGGAGGTCGCGGCGGGAAAGCGCGAGGGAGGGGGGGGACAGGTGGAGTGAGAGGAGCTGGGGGAGGGGGTTTAGGGTGGAGGAGGGTGAGTGTTAGGAGGTTTGGAGATTAGGGAGAGAGATAGGAGTAGGGTTGTGAAGATAGGGGAGGGGGGGTTGTAGAGGTGGGTGAGGGAGAGAGGTAGAGTGAGAGGATAGGGAGATAGGTAGTAGAGGGGGTGGCGGGAGGGGGGGAGAGATAGAGAAATAGATAGAGAAAATAGATAGAGAAGTCGATAGATAGGGAAATAGATAGATAGACAGATAGGTAGGTAGGAGGAGGTGGAGAGTGGGGGAGTTAGATAGTGAGATAGGGAGCTAGAGAGATACGAAGATAGGAGGAGTGAGGGAGGTAGATAGCGAACGGGTTAGCTAGGGGTGAGAGAGGGGGAGGCGAGTGAGGGAGGGGGATGAGGAAGGAGCAGGAGGGCAGGCTCGGGGGAAGAAGACGGAGGAGGTAGAAGAGCCGAAGACAGAAGAACAGAAGACAGAAGAACAGAAGACAGAAGAACAGAAGACCGGAAGAACAGAGAAGAACAGAGAAGAACAGAGAAGAACAGAGAAGAACAGAGAAGAACAGAGAAGAACAGAGAAGAAGAACACAGAAGCACCGAGAAGAACAGAGAAGAAGAACACAGAAGACCGGAAGAACACAGAAGAACAGAAGGGAAGAACAGAAGAACAGAAGAGAAGAACAGAAGAACACAGAAGAAGATTGCAGAGGGGGAGCGAGGAGGAAGAGACAGAGAGGAGGAAAAGAAGCAGGAGCAGGAGAGAAGGTGAGTGGCGCGGGGCAGGGCGAGGGGCTGGGAGGAGGGGGGTACTTACAGTTAGGTGGGTCTCAGGAACACAGGAACTCGGGAACTTGGAGGAGCTGCAGCGGCAGGGGGAGCGACCTACCCTTGGGTCAAGGGTCGCTACCACTGTCGCGCAGCGGCCGCCATAAGAGGTAGGAGGGGGGGGGAGGGGTCAGCTGGGGGCGAATGGGAGCTGGGGGGCGGGGGCGTGCAGGAGGTCGCGGCGGGAAAGCGCGAGGGAGGGGGGGGGACAGGTAGAGTGAGAGGAGCTGGGGGAGGGGGTTTAGGGTGGAGGAGGGTGAGTGTTAGGAGGTTTGGAGATTAGGGAGAGAGATAGGAGTAGGGTTGTGAAGATAGGGGAGGGGGGGTTGTAGAGGTGGGTGAGGGAGAGAGGTAGAGTGAGAGGATAGGGAGATAGGTAGTAGAGGGGGTGGCGGGAGGGGGGGAGAGATAGAGAAATAGATAGAGAAAATAGATAGAGAAGTCGATAGATAGGGAAATAGATAGATAGACAGATAGGTAGGTAGGAGGAGGTGGAGAGTGGGGGAGTTAGATAGTGAGATAGGGAGCTAGAGAGATACGAAGATAGGAGGAGTGAGGGAGGTAGATAGCGAACGGGTTAGCTAGGGGTGAGAGAGGGGGAGGCGAGTGAGGGAGGGGGATGAGGAAGGAGCAGGAGGGCAGGCTCGGGGGAAGAAGACGGAGGAGGTAGAAGAGCCGAAGACAGAAGACAGAAGAACAGAAGACAGAAGAACAGAAGACCGGAAGAACAGAGAAGAACAGAGAAGAACAGAGAAGAAGAACACAGAAGCACCGAGAAGAACAGAGAAGAAGAACACAGAAGACCGGAAGAACACAGAAGAACAGAAGGGAAGAACAGAAGAACAGAAGAGAAGAACAGAAGAACACAGAAGAAGATTGCAGAGGGGGAGCGAGGAGGAAGAGACAGAGAGGAGGAAAAGAAGCAGGAGCAGGAGAGAAGGTGAGTGGCGCGGGGCAGGGCGAGGGGCTGGGAGGAGGGGGGTACTTACAGTTAGGTGGGTCTCAGGAACACAGGAACTCGGGAACTTGGAGGAGCTGCAGCGGCAGGGGGAGCGACCTACCCTTGGGTCTAAAAAAGTGACTCCGAGGCATGTGCGCCGTATTTACACTCCCGGGCAAAATTCACACCCGGGAGTGGGCGGGTAAAAAAAAATGACGTATGGTCGCTTTTGCGCCGTTTTTTAGCGCCTGGAAAAGGCAGGCGTTAAGGGACCTGTGGGCTCTGAAGGAGCCCAGAGGTGCCCTCCCATGCCCCCAGGGACACCCCCTGTCACCCTTGCCCACCCCAGGAGGACACCCAAGGCTGGAGGGACCCATCCCAGGGACATTAAGGTAAGTTCAGGTAGGTTTTTTTTTTTTTTTTTTGTGGCATGGGGGGCCTGATTTGTGCCCCCCTACATGCCACTATGCCCAATGACCATGCCCAGGGGACAGAAGTCCCCTGGGCATGGCCATTGGGCAAGGGGGCATGACTCCTGTCTTTGCTAAGACAGGAGTCATTTCTATGGGGGTTGGGAGTCGGAAAAAATGGCGCAAATCGGGTTGAGGCGAAATTTTTTGCCTCAGCCTGACTTGCCCCATTTTTTGGCGCCCAAGCTCCATATCCCCGGCGCTGCCTGGTGTATGTCGTTTTTTCCACGCACACCAGGCAGCGCCGGTGGCTAACGCCGGCTAACGTCATTGATTAGATACGGCGCCCGCATGGCGCTTCAGAATGGCGTTAGCCGGCGCTAATTTTTTTGAAGCAAAACTGCGTTAGCGCAGTTTTGCATCAAAAAGTATAAATATGGCCCTTTGTGTTCACATCCCTCACGATTTATCAATCAATTATAAACGCAAACTCATTCATTTAAAATGTTGTGCCGTGGCCTGCTGCGGCTCACACGGGGAAACCGGTTCAGGACGTGGCTGGGGCCGTGGTGCATTTCCTCGGCCGCCGGGCATGCTGCGCCCCTTTTTTCTGGCCTTACCTCACACAAGGCCCTAGGTTGGGCATCAAGCCTCGGCGAGCTCAGTGCACGGCACGTCCTGGGGATTAGCGGTGGGCCCCCATTCTCCCCACTATATCACTTATCTGGCATTTTGCTCTGTTCTGTTCTTCTCTTTTCTGTTTTGTTCTTTTCTCTTCTTGCCTGCCTCTTTTTGGATGGAGCCATGTTCTTCTTCTTCTTCTTCCCAGCATGTCTTCCAAATCCCAGCATGCATCAGGATCCCTTTTCAACATGGTGTCTTCATCCATAGTCCCTATGGTAGTTTTTCCCCATCTAACATGGCGTCTTTTTCCTTCCTGAATGTCACTTCCTGTTCTTGGGCATATAACGACTGAGGCTCTTGGTCTCATTGCGCTGCAACACTTCATTTGGTGGTGATCACGCTCTGGTTTTCCAGCCTTTTTCTTGCCTTTTTCCTGGTCCTTCCAGTTATATTTTTGTTATTTGAAGACTTACCTTTGCCTGTGCCTATTTTTTGTTCCAGGGAGTTCCAGTCATTCAGGTTTTTTCCCTTTGGGTTTTTCCTCAGGGACTCCTTTTGGAGGGCATGGACTGCCTTGACGTCCCATTGTCAGCAGCACTGTGGCTACCAGAAAGGGTCACCCATATCTCGGTCAAGGCAGGACCTACAAGAAGCAAGATCATCCTGCAGTTCCATCTGGTCCTTCCTGAGTCAACCGTGACATAAAATGTCTGAACAGACTTTGTTGTTACAGTTTCCTGCATAGGACTGACTCCAAAAAATCAGTGCAATGTGCATGCTGTTCTCGCAAGTTGGCATGGTTCTTCCATTTTGCATGTGAGTGCTCGATGGTTGCAGGAAACTGGTTAGTCATATCGCACACTACCGGGGTAATAGCTGATAATACGATGGAGTGTTTTCCCTGGATGATGCTATTAGAGTAAACCAAACAAATCCCTCAGTTCTGCACCAGACCTGTCGCCATACCGATGCTACTAGCAAAGCGAAGTCTCATGCCCACAAAACCTCAGACTGGTTGAAGGACGCTGCATTAAATGAACTCATGGCATCTGACTTCGACGCCCAACAGCATCCCAAGGCCAGACACGAAATATATGGGGCCCACTTTGAACCTCCTTCTTCAGTCA
This sequence comes from Pleurodeles waltl, assembly GCF_031143425.1. NCBI lineage: Eukaryota > Metazoa > Chordata > Amphibia > Caudata > Salamandridae > Pleurodeles > Pleurodeles waltl. The sequence goes on along the minus strand of NC_090439.1, from coordinate 297,830,674 downwards.
TAGGAAAGTGACTTCAACTCTGCGGAAAATTGATAAAAGGATTATTATAGTCTAAAACTCAAAGGTCAAAGTCAGTGAAATCAGAAATACTTGATCCTCATTTCCTGCTACCTTATCATGATAACGTATGTGCCAATGCCAAATCTCGCTATTAACGCTGTATGTTTATGCAATGCGAAGTAACTGACCGGAACCCTGCATCTTAAACAATGTACATGTTCTTGATTTTCTTAATAATAAACAATACAATTAAAATTATTTAAAAGCTGCAGTTCAGCTGTTGACTCTTGGTAGAGCGTGTTTTGGACAATCAACAAACATTATAAATCTCAGTGACCAGAAGGGTCTGATAGATGTAGTGGAATGTTACCTTTGTAAATCTGCCTATGGGCCAAAAAATTACATATCAAAGCATGTCACCAACTACTATTTCTTCCTATTTATTTTCATTATTTTTTGTTTTCACCATAGAAAAACAAATGATTCCTTGCTGAATTTGGTCTGATTTTCCGAAATGTATAGCTTTTTGGGTTCACCCATGGGTTTCACACCTGTTTTCACCACAAACTGTAAGTAGATTGAAATTGCCAAAATAGTAAAAATGTACTCCTAGCTCAAAAAAAAAAATGCAACCAAATGTGGTAAAAAAATCTGATTTTCTATTACAAATCTGCTTTTTTGATTCCATAGGAAAAATATTCTTGCACAACACTTTTTATTGTGTTTACAACACAAAATACATTTTTGCCATATTTTGACTATTTTGTTTTACAGTTCGCTGCTGGGGAATCCACTAACCATACAAACCTCTAGAATCCCCATGAAGCAGAAATAAAGAACACAGATTTGGCCTGCATACATTCTGTGGAAAAAAATGTTATGAAGGCCTAAGCGTGAAGTGACCAAACATCAAGAAAGGGCTCAGCACTGAGGGTGGAAAAGCTGAGGGGTTAACCTTTGAGGAACCTACTGACACTATTACCTGGATGAAAAACATTAGTCCAGTGAGCCACCAGACAAAGAAATTGGCACAATTCATCTTCTGGCATCCATGCTGATAAGTACTAACTGTCCGATTACAGTATGGTCATTGTGTTGGGGAATATTAGTGCTGTCCACACAGAGTATGACAGGCCTACTGAGAAGTGTTGATACTGTCCATGAAAGATGTAGCAGCCCTTCCCACGAAGAGTATGCAACCTAAGTAAGAAGTACTGGTATTATGCAATAATGTGTCACAGCCCTCCTGAGAAGTTTTAATTACAAAGTCATGCAGAGCAGCGTTGATGATGCTCAATAGCTGGCAGGCATTCTGAAGGATGACTAATAATGCAATAAACACACAACAACCTTCCTCAGATGTGCTGGTATTGTATTTTAAAATTTAGCCGACCCACATGATATACAGATACACTGATATTATAAGATGGCTGCCCTTTAGAGGAGTGGTGGGCTTGTTCATGACAAGTACAGCAATACTAATAAAATGTGTTAGTCCTATTCAATTACAGATTTGGTAGTGCTGCTTAAAGTCGTTACTAATATGGTGGTGACATGATGACTTTCTAGAATGCATTTCGCCTATGCGTCGATTAATTTCCTAACACCAGGATTTCTATAGCCTGGTCATTCCGCAATCACAAGTTCATTGATTTGTTTTTTAATTTCCACATCTGATGGAGATATAATTTCTTCTGTGTTGACACGGAAAGAGATGGAAAGTCAGCTCCCAGCAGGCAGGGGCATTTTTCATTCTCCCTCCCTATTGGGGGTGGACTTAGCCTGATTTAGAGTTTTGCAGATAGGGTTACTCTGCCACTAATGTGACAGATATTGTGTCCACTGTATTAAGATTCCATTATATCCTATGGAAATCGTAATATGGGAGACTGGATATCTGTCTCATTTGTGATAGAGTTTGTGATGGAGTAACTTCATCTGCCAAACTTTAAATCAGGCCCTTAGTGTTTGCTCTTGCTTTGCAGGAGCTTTGAAATTGATCCCGCTAAGAGAGACGAAACACAGGTTTTTCCTGCCTATGCCAGTGTGCACAGGGAAACTGCTATGTCCCAGCAGTGGGCACCCCGGTACAGAGCAGGAACCGTCCCTGGGGGATTAATGGCTCAAGGAGGAGGACCACACAGCCCCCTCACCATGAAATGTATTGCAAAGCCCTGGGGGATGGGGTCCTCAGGGCTGAACGTAGCCTGGGGAGGTTGACGTTGTAGCCACTCTCCCCCTTACATGATTAATTTCCCTGAGATCTGGCCCACCCAGGGGGCTAGTAAAAACAAGTGCGGGAAACTGTGTTTGTTTTTTTAAACAGTTTCCAGCCGGTTCGCAGGAAAAGGTTTAATAAAACATTTTTGCCCCCCAATGGAGTCCCTGTGGGACCTCACCACTAGGCCTAGGGGTGGCAGGGTATTTCTACCTTGCCCTGTAGTGTTGTTTCTTTTTTTTTCTTGGGACTCAACTGAGTCCAAGTACCAAGATATCTATCACCACTTGCTGGTTGAAGTGGTGGCAGCCAATCAGATCTCAATTTGAGAGATGTTAGAGTCATGGACTCTCTGTGTCTTTATATGTACATAAATATTTTTTTAATAAGTCCAAAATTACGGAACGGATTTACCAGACAGCAGCTGAAGTGATTGGCAAACTAGTTTTGAAAATTTCTTGAAGATTAGTCAAATGGCTCCAAAGCAAGAAACCCTTTTTCCTATGGTAACAAGGTCCTAACAATAGCTACATATTAGCGACCACCACTAGATTGTATGTATAAATATATATATACAGACAGAGATATATATCTAGATATACATATATATATATTTATTTATTACTTACTGGCGATTGCCAGTAGGAAGTTATAGTTAGGTCTGCTTTCCCATAGTGGAGCATTTTTTGGTTTGCTAATAACTTTGACCTGTTTGATGATTCTTCACAAAACTTTCCAAAAATACAAGTTCACTCACCTCAGCCCATAAGTTGTAGCCAAGAAAAAAGGGGGGAGTCCCAAAACGCAAAATCCCCATGCATTTTCCATAGACTTCTTAAACACAGTTACAGCAAAAACTACTGAACAAATCACACCAAATTTCAAATTTGGCAGGAAGATAGATCTTGGTCCCCAGATTGTGCTTGTTGTGATTTGGTGTAAATCCGTCAATAGTTTTTAAGAAATTGAGGGTAAAAAATTATTGTATATTTGGATGGTTGGGTTCACAAGAGTTCTGGAAGAGTCCTGCTTGATTGCTAATTTAAAAGTGGAGGCATGTGATTGGTCGATAGGCCCGTTTCTCTTGTGAGCCTTCTCACTCAAGCTGGAACAAGAGGCTCCTGCGTGACTCGTGAATGCGAGTTCTCCGATTGGCTAGCTGTTAAAATGTTAGAACTAAAATGTCCGCCATTACTTTTACTGTGAAAAATGGGAGATGTAGTGGAACTGAAGTAAAAATATACAAGGGGACAGCAGAAGGACATGCTGTCACTCTAGATTTAGAGAGGAGGTGTGTAAGGGATAACTACTGTGAAGGTTCTAAGTGTAAATTGTTTTTAACAAAACTTTACAATTTTGCAGAACTCTCGCAGGATTGTGAATAGTAAAAATTAGTAGATGAGTTCACAATACATTTTAGTAGTAGAAATGGATATTGTTGTGCTTGTTTCTGAGAGAAAGTGTGTAAGAGATAAATACTGTGATGAGTAGATGGTTCATTCTTATTTAAAATAATGTTACGATCTTGCAAGACTCTTTCAAGAGCTGACAAAATATAAAAGTGAGAACAAGCTTTTAGGTGCTCCCAAACAACATAGATTATAAACACTAACATCCTACTACATTTTCCTCCTCATTTGCAGACCACCATTTAGCAATTCAATATTCCCAGACATGTTTCTAGACACAGTTCCAAACATTATGACACAACACTCCAACCTATTCATGCTTGGTGGCCTAAACATGTGACTTGATAAACCTAATATGCCCTATTCAAGAACTATCATCACTAGCTTAGACACACTGAACCTCCATCAGATCATCTCCAAACCCACACACATCGCTGGACACATCCTAGATGTCCTTTTTGCAACTAGCTTCCTTTCAAAGGATTGCTCGAGTCACATGGTCAGACCACCATCTTGTAGCTTTCTAACACAAAACATCACAACTCACCAATCCATAGGCCAACTCACATGCAACCACATATTGATCATGGAACAAACTCAATTTTGAGTACTTAGAAACACAACTATCATCCAACACAAATCTTGGCACAATAAATTGAGTTCAACGACTCCATAAGAGGCTCTAAGAAGTTTTTGATACCATAAAAACTCTAAAAACAACAAAACAGAACAAAGGAAACAAGAACCTTGGATGAATGCAGAAGTAAAAAAGGTAAATCAACAAACTGCAAAGCTGCAACGCACCTGGCTCAAAACAAATAACAACCAATACAAACTTCACCTAAACAAACTGTGAAAAACAAAAAAAAAGATACAAGTAAGTTACTACGCAAACAGAATTCAAAATGCTAAATGTGCAAGTAAAGAGTTTTGATAAATTCACACTGAATTTTGCAAACATAAAAGTACAGAATGAACTCATCACATTTATCAAGAATTTACTGACAAACTGGCACATCATTACACAACCCAAGCAGACATGATGGATTCAAATTTAAAACAGAGGAAAATGACCAGCACTAACTAATTTCCAACAATCCCCACCAAGGGTAGTGTAACCTAACCTCTGCAGTCCTTCTAACAATTTGAATTTAAGGATCTTGTGTAAACAAGCAGGCCAGCTCACTGCCTTTTTAATCCTTGTCCTCCACAAATCTTCAAGAGCATCCTTTTAACTAGCTCTGCTGCCACACCACTCACAACGATCATCAGTAATTCTTTAATAACAGGAGTCATTCCAGAAGATTTAAAAAAGGCTTACATATTGCAATTCCTAAAGAAAACAAATGTGGACCAACATGGCTCAAATACCAAAAGACCAACTACAAATGGTCAGATTCTGGGCAAACTGATAGAAAGAGCAGCATTCATCCAGATGTCACAATTCGTTGAAGATAATTCCATACTTTCTGACTTCCAAACAGGATTCCGTCCAGGGAGAGGCCCTCATTGCCACCTGGGATGACCTTAAAAACACAGTAGACCAGAAAGTGGTCACAGCACTACTTCTCTTTGACCCTTCAGCTGCCTTCAACACAGTTCATCATGACACTCTAATCCAAAGATTCCACAAAGCTGGCATAAAAGGGACTGCTCTCAACTGGATCACATCCTACCTTCAAAATAGAAGTGACGTTATCCATACTCCCTCTTTCTCATCCAAACTGTACTCCACAAAAGCAGGGGTCCCTCTAGGGTCTATCATCTCACCTATACTTATCAACATATACATGAAGTAATTACCAGCAACAATCAATGAATTTCAGCACACATGTTATAACTACGCAGATGACACACACATACATCTTAATCTGGAAAGTCCCAAAGACATTGGAAACCCAAAAATCTTCAGTTGCCTTCAAGCCGTCGATCAGTGGATGAGGTGGGGCCATCTCAAACTGAATGCCTCCAAAACTGAAAACTGAAATTCTCATTTGTGGTGAAGGTAAAAATTATGACCCACTCTGCAATTGGCTTGATGATCTGAGGCCACCTCCTAAAGTATCCAAGGAAGTAAGAAGCCTTGGAATCACCATGGACTCCAAGCTATCAATGAATGCCCAAGTAGGTAATTTAGCAAGATCAAGTTTCATTACTATGAAAACTCTGCAACTCATCTTCCCCCACCTAGGATTTTCACACAAGCTCTAAGCCACTCTCTCATGTGGTTTCTAAACTTGATTACGCCAATAGACGGTACCACGGATCACCTTTATCAAATATGAAAAGACTACAACAAGTTCAGAACTCAGCAGCCAGCCTCCTTCTACATGTAAAGCCATAAGCCCACATCTCCCCCTTCTTGAGGGCCCCACATTGGGTACCAGTTACCAGAGGTCCCACAAAGCAATACATGGAACAGGACCATTTTTCATCAGGAATAAAATCACCAAATACATACAACAAAGGCACCTCCTCTCCTGATTGGCGCCCCACCTCAAAACCCCGGCATACAAGAAATAAACACATGGGTGGTACATCTTTCTCTGTTCAAGCAGCCAAAGTATGGAACTTATTACCCCCAAACATAAGAGTCACAAAAAACATTTTAACTTCAGAAGTCTACTAAAAAGATGGCTCTTTCCTACATGATCACCATACTCAAAACACAAATGTACAGCATATGCTTGTGAATGTAAACATGTATAATTTGATTATATGTATGTATTTTTATATGTGCATTTCTTTGTACAACTGTATATACTACTCATGTTTTAAAATATATAGATATTCTTAGAGTTCTGTTTAACAAATATATATTTCTTATGGTATGTGTATATATATATATATATATATATATCTATATATATGTATGTATATGTATATACATACATATATGTATATATATATATATATATGCATATACACATATATGTATATAATTTTATGGTGAACATGTAATAATGTCACTGCATAGTTTACATGTCATTTGATTTTATGCCTATGTGTTGCTGTTTTATTTTATTTTTCACAATGCGTAATTATGATCATACCAATTGTATCTATAAGTATCTATAAGTGCTTCACTTTTGCAATATTGGTGAATGAAATTGCGCCGAGTGCCAATCACATCACAAGCTGAACTGGCCACCTGTCATGATACTGGGATCCACACACTCGGAGACCTGTATCACAATGGGGTCCTTGTGCTACTGGGTACCCTATTGGAGGTGAGGGTCTGCCCCTGGGTCAATGCATCCATTAAAACTCACTGATTGGAGTCCAGGGGAACAACTGGGGTGACATGCAGCAGGAACACCCCATGCATCTCACAATATTTACACGTCATGGGTACGGGCACCCATTTGACCCATTGGTTTGCAGACTCCCTATGCATGCACACAGCACCATCACTTTTTCCTCTTTGCCTCCACTAGGTAGCAGATCTAGGCGGTCCATGTACAGATGAAGAATGGACCATGGCACTGGAGAGTCCTATTCGGATGCCAGGGAACTCTCAGTACCACCTCATACAACACTATGGGGGTTATTCTAACTTTGGAGGAGTGTTAATCCGTCCCAAAAGTGACGGTAAAGTGACGGATATACCACCAGCCGTATTACGAGTTCCATAGGATATAATGGACTCGTAATACGGCTGGTGGTAAATCCGTCACTTTTCCGTCACTTTTGGGACGGATTAACACCTCCTCCAAAGTTAGAATAACCCCCTATGTCCTCCCTTGAGCTTCCCTCATCCCACATGAGATCAATTGGTATTTTCTATGCACTGACGGTGCCTGTCCCCGTTGCCACCTCATCAGTGCTGACTTATTGCACATGCTACGGTCTTGTCCATCTTTACTCTCTTATTGTCACAACTCGCCTGGCTCACTTGGGGCCTCTGGAGATGCACAACTGGGAAGTATGTGTCTTGGGTTTATGCTGTTTTGGCAAAAAATACAGGGCCAGGGACAGGCTCCTTGATCTAGATCATTTATTAGCTAAGCACCTAATCACATAAAAGTAGAAGTCCCCCACCGCGTTACTTTGGTTTCGTGGGAGTGCTCGGTACTCGCCTGGGCACAGGAAGAGAGCATCGCCCTACACAGAGAAGGCACATTGGGATTACGCAAGTATTCCTTGGCTAACAATTGGGACACAATACTTATGGACTGCCAGTCAGCTGCTCAACCAGCAGATGATTCTTAATGGTATTTCTGCTGATGTTCACATGCTGAAGTAAACACCCTGGATCGAAAGTCATTCTCCCATAGCATGCCCCCATTGCACACACTGCAGAACTTCTGTGCAACCTCATTTATACCACTATATCACACAATAAGCTTTAAAAAGTTATCCCCTGAATACACTGGTTGGGTGTGGCTACGTTCATAGTTTATCATAGTTGCCATTTTCTTTGTATATGATATATCTGGATCTATATTGTGGCTAACACCAGTTGGCATATCTTCAGTATACGTTTCATAAATTAATGCTAAGGGTAATATTTTGATGTGCAGTTAATATGTACCTCACATGTACTATTTCCATGACTGCACAGATAACACAATTTACAACCTATTGCTCTATGATGATCTATATATTGAAAATCGGCTGTACCTTCATTTGATGCGTTTAAGTTATTGTCATAGACATCAAGTGAATGGAACAATTAAAAAAATCAATAAACAGATTTAAACAAAAATAATGGGAAAATAAAGAGAATGAAAATAGATAAACACAAATAAATAAATAAAAAATGTAAAAAGAACATCAAATTACCCAACAATGTTAATTTAACCCATTCAATGCGGGCGACGGCCACTGGCCGACGCCCGCACTACCTCCCTGGTGCGGGTCACGACCACGCACCCGAGGATTTATTTTTATTTTTTTACTTTCCCCGGGAGACACAGAAGCTTCCGTGTCTCCCCCCCTGCCCCCCACCCGCCCCTTTGTGACGTCAGCGCGCCGCGAGGCGCGTTGACGTTGCAAAGTTGTTTTCCCCGTCGAAGCAGGAAGCAGCCTTGCGGCCGCTTCCTGCTTCAATGGGGAAAACGGCCTTCCCCACGTTCGGGAAGGCCTCGTAAGAAAGGGGAGAGTGTCCCCTTTCTTACGAGGCCTTCTGAAAGTGTTTCCTGGCCCCCGATCGCAGCTGTGCTGCGATCGGGGGCCAGGAAACACCACTAGACGCCAGGGATTTCACTTGGGGGGGTCGGCCCCCTCGGAAAACGGGCCGGCCCACCCCCGGGGGCATATTTTTTTTTAAAAAAAGTAGGTGCCCCCTGGGGGGGAGGGGGGGAGGTGCGATCCCCCCAGGTGAATTTTTATTTTTTTCAAAAAATAAAATAAAAGAAAAAAACAGGGGGTCGCCCGTAGGCAGAGCGACCCCCTGTGGGGGCAATATTTTTTTTAGATGTTGTAGGGTTTCCCTGGGGGCCATTTTGGCCCCCAAGGAAACCCTACAACAACTAAAAAAAATAGATCTATATATAGATCTATATATATAGATATATCTATGTAGATATATCTATGTACATGGATATATCTATAGATATATCTATTTAGATAGATATATATATATAGATAGATCTATATATATCAATCAATCAAAGAGATTTATAAAGCGCGCTACTCACCCGTGAGGGTCTCAAGGCGCAGGGAGGGTACGGGGGGAGGGAAAAGGGCTGGGAGGTTCACTGTTCGAAAAGCCAGGTTTTGAGGCCCTTCCTGAAAAGAAGTAGGTTTTGGGTCTTGCGAAGGTGGGTTGGGAGGGCGTTCCAGGTTTTGGGTGCAAGGTAGGAGAAGGATCTGCCCCCGGTGGTGGTGTGTTTGATGCGGGGGACAGAGGCGAGAGAGAGGTCAGCTGAGCGGAGGTTTCGTGTGGGGGTGTGGATGGTGACTCTCGTTGAGGTAGGCAGGGCCTGTGTTGTGGAGTGATTTGTGTGCGAGGATGAGGATCTTGAAGGTGATCCTTTTGTCAATGGGGAGCCAGTGGAGGGATTTGAGGTGTGGAGAGATGTGTTCGTGTCCGGGGAGGTCGAGGATGAGTCGTGCTGCTGAGTTCTGGATGCGTGTAGTTTGCGCTTGAGTTTTAGAGTGGTGCCGGCGTAGAGGGCGTTTCCGTAATCAAGTCTGCTGCTGATGAGTGTGTGAGTGACAGTTTTTCTGGTCTCTGTGGGGATCCATTTGAATGTTTTTTTTTGTATACGGAGTGTGTTGAAGCATGAGGAGGTGAGAGCGTTGATTTGTTGGGTCATAGAGAGGGAGGAGTCTAGGATGATGCCGAGGTTGCGTGCGTGGTTGGCGGGGGTGGGTGCAGGGCCTAGCGTGGTGGGCCACCATGTGGGGCCCCAGGTGTTTTTGTGTTATTTCGGTTTTGCTTGAGTTGAGTTTCAGGTGGTTGGCTGTCATATATATATCACTTTTGTCAATATGTGTGTGGTTTCCCTGGGGGGAAAAGGGTCAGACTTGTCTAGTGGCAGTTTTAGTGTCATAAAGAAGCGCAGAAGGTTTATATGCCTACTGCAAAGAGCAAATCTGTATTTTATGTAAATAGCTGAGTACATTAGTAAAGTCAGCCATTACCTGCGCTATAATACCAATGAAATGTATGTGCGGGTGGAGGGCGGCTATGGAGAGATGAAGGGCACTTTTGCTGGGTGGTAATGAGGGAATCCGAGGAGGAGGGAGTGGGAGCACCAATAATGATTGTTGGACTGGGCGCAGGAGGTGCTAAAGACTGTGACGAATGGTATGTGACAAGGTGTTTTTTGAGTGTCTTGAAAGAACGTGCTGATTGAGGGAAGAAGCGCAGGTAAGATGGCCTCTACTGTTGCATGTATCTCACACACACGATCGATTTTGTGACTGTCTACGTAGGCTAGTGTTTTAGAGCAACAGTTTAGCCAATAGCAGAGATGGCATCTTGATGGATGACTGCTGCCTGCACTCGGGTTATAGAGGACCGCTCTGACATAGGATCAGAGACTGAGACATCAGATACTGAGACAGCATCTGATGGATAGGACAATGGCGCAGACTCTGGGAGTGATTTTTCAGTCGGAGGAGTACCATTCGATAACTCCTCTTCCAGTACATTATGAGGGAGGTGATGAGGACAGTCCTGCTGTCCCTTCGCAAGCTGTTTGTGCAACTGGGTAATAGTGGGTTAGCCCAACCCAGAGAGCAGGTGAATATGGCGGCAAGCAGAGAGAGAAAGAGTGCTCTCTTGGGAGCTCCCCAATTTAGTTCAGCCCCAAATTCCACCACCCAAATCGTATTGTGGAGACATCAAAATTATCTATGGCAAAACAAACTGGTTTTGTAAGGCAGGCACCTGTGTTTTTGGTCCTGGATTCAGCGGCCATATAGAGAAACACACTAAACCCAAACATTTCTGGAAACTAGACATTTGGGGGAGTCCACAGAGGTGTGACTTGTGTGGATTCCCCAAAGTTTTCTTACCCAGAATACCCTGCAAAGCTGAAATGTTGAATAAAAACTCAATTTTTCTCGCATTTCTGTCACACAAACTATAGGAATATGCTGGGATCCACAAAATTCCTACCAACCAGTGACTCCTCACCTGTCCTGATAAAAACACTACCCAACTTGAGTGCCTACACCTAGTGCCTGCGTCAGGAATGGATCACCCCAGGGTCAACAGCTGCCTCACGTAAGGACCAACATTGACCGTTGTGTGATCTATTCCTGTCGCGGGCACCAGGCCTACCCACACAAGTGAGGTATCATATTTATCGGGAGACTTGGGGGAACGCTGGGTGGAAGGAAATTTGTGACTCCTCTCAGATTCCAGAACTTTCTGTCACCGAAATGTGAAGAAAACGTTTTATTTTAGCCACATTTTGAGGTTTGCAAAGGATTCTGGGTAACAGAACCTGGTCAGAGCCCCACAAGTCACCTCATCTTGGATTCCCCTGGGTTTCTAGTTTTCAAAAATGCACTGGTTTGCTAGGTTTCCCCAGGTGCCGGCTGAACTAGAGGCCAAAATCCACAGGTAGGCACTGTTTTCTATGAAAAAATGTGATGTGTCCACGTTGTGTTTTGGGGCATTTCCTGTTGCGGGCGCTAGGCCTACCCACAAAAGTGAGGTATCATTTTTATCGGGAGACTTGGGGGAACTCTGGGTGGAAGGAAATTTGTGGCTCCTGTCAGATTCCAGAACTTTCTGTCACCATAATGTGAGGAAAACGTGTTTCTTTAGCCAAATCTTGAGGTTTGCAAAGGATTCTGGGTAACAGAACCTGGTCAGAGCCCCACAAGTCACCCCATCTTTGATTCCCCTAGGTCTCTAGTTTTCAAAAATGCACAGGTTTGGTAGGTTTCCCTAGGTGCCGGCTGAGCTACAGGCCAAAATGTACAGGCAGGCACTTTGGAAAAAAACAGCTGTATTTTCTGTCAAAAAATGGGATGTGTCCACGTTGTGTTTTGGGGCATTTCCTGTCGCGGGCACTAGGCCTACCCACACAAGTGAGGTATCATTTTTATCGGGAGACTTGGGGGAACGCTGGGTGGAAGGAAATTTGTGGCTCCTCTCGGATTCCAGAACTTTCTGTCACCGAAATGTGAGGAAAACTTGTTTTTTTATCCACTTTTTGAGGTTTGCAAAGGATTCTGGGTAACCGAACCTGGTCAGAGCCCCACAAGTCACCCCATCTTGGATTCCCCTAGGCCTCTAGTTTTCAAAAATGCACAGGTTTGGTAGGTTTCCCTATGTGCCGTCTGAGCTAGAGGCCAAAATCTACTGGTAGGCACTTTGCAAAAAACAGCTCTCTATTTTGTCAAAAAATGTGATGTGTCCACGTTGTGTTTTGGGACATTTCCTGTCACGGGCGCTAGGCCTACCCACACAAGTGAGGTATCATTTTTATCGAGAGACTTGGGGGAACGGTGAGTGGAAGGAAATTTGTGGCTCCTCTCAGATTCCAGAACTTTCTGTCACCGAAATGTGAGGAAAACTTGGTTTTTTAGCCACTTTTTGAGGTTTGCAAAGGATTCTGGGTAACAGAACCTGGTCAGAGCCCCACAAGTCACCCCATCTTGGATTCCCCTAGGTCTCTAGTTTTAAAAAATGTACAGGTTTGGTAGGTTTCCCTATGTGCCGGCTGAGCTAGAGGCCAAAATCTACAGGTAGCCACTTTGGAAAAAACAGCTGTGTTTTCTGTCAAAAAATGGGATGTGTCCACGTTGTGTTTTGGGGCATTTCCTGTCGCGGGCACTAGGCCTACCCACACAAGTGAGGTATCATTTTTATCGGGAGACTTGGGGGAACGCTGGGTGGAAGGAAATTTGTGTCTCCTCTCAGATTCCAGAACTTTCTGTCACCGAAATGTGAGGAAAACTTGTTTTTTTAGCCACTTTTTGAGGTTTGCAAAGGATTCTGGGTAACAGAACCTGGTCAGAGCACCACAAGTCACCCCATCTTGGATTCCCCTAGGTCTCTAGTTTTCAAAAATGCACAGGTTTGTCGCGGTTCTCAACGGTCTTACCCTCGCAGCGGAGAGGCGTAGGGGAACGGACCTTGTTCCGACGGGTTCTGCTCTGGCCGAGGTAGGGGCGACCCCTTCCGGTAGCCACGGTGCTGTTTGGTATGAGCGAACCACTACAGTCCGTGCCCTCCAGAAGGAGTCCCAGAGGAAAAACCCCAGTAGGGTAAAAAACCTCCACAGGAACTCCCTGAAACGAAAAGGAGGACACCAGGGTATTAGGACCGCAGTTCAGGAAGGCAGGAAAACAAAGCAATCAGGAACAGACAGGATTCGCAGAAGGATATCAAATAGGAGCGTGACTATCACCAAGGAGTGTTGCAACGCAATGAACAGGCAGTTGGAATCCCCTTAAATACCCCTGGACAGGAAACAGGAAACAGGAAGTAGAACACCGCCATCTTGGATTGGGGAAAAGAAAACAGTAATGAATTAGGTATGTGTGTTAAACAATGCATGCTGGGTGGAGAGGAAGTGGTAAGCATGCTGGGAAGAGAAAAAAGGCAAGTATAAAGAACCCCCAGTGTAAGGGTTCGGTTTGTCCTAGGAACATCGGTAAGTGGTGGTGGGCAGGTGAATACATGCAAGAAAAATAAATGTTAAGCGCATAATGCGCTGTGTGCGGCCATGCCTGAAACCCCCTCGGGGTTTCAGGCTCTGCCGTGTCTGCCTTTAAGGCAGAACTTGAAAAAGGAGGAGCGGCGAGCGCCGTGACCCCCAGACCGGCTCCCTGGAGCCTTCATGGCCCTCGCCGGAGCCGCGGCGACCCCCGCGACCTGGGTGTCTGCCTCGGCGTCTACCGCGGCCCGGGCGTCGGCCGCGGCAAAATTAACGTGCCGCGCCGCGGCAACCTGAGCCCGCGGCCGCGGCGAGCGCCGCGGTGTAACAGTATGCCCCCTCCCCGAGGCCCCGGGTTTGTGAGGGAAGAGCCGAAAAAAGCGGTGGATTAAAAGAGGAGCATGGACTGAAGAGGCATCCTCCCAGGAACACTCACTCAAAGGGTATCCCTTCCAATGAATAAGGTATTGGAGGCGCCCATGGAAAAATCGAGAGTCACAGACCTCCTGCACTTCGTATTCAGGCACATTTTCAACCAACAAAGGAGGGGGACAGGGCTACTGCCTATGAAAGAGATGAGGACGGTAAGGTTTCAGTTGCGAGACATGGAATACTGGGTGGATCTTCCATGTCCGAGGTAGGCGAAGACGCATGGACACTGGGTTGATCTTCTTGAGAATGAGAAAGGGACCATAAAAGCGGGGCTTGAATTTGTTTTGGGTGAGTCGGAGAGGTAGGAATCTAGAGGAGAGCCAGACCTTATCATGGACTTGATATAGAGGAGCCGCACAGCGTCTCCTATCTGCTATTGTCTTCATGCGGGACTTGGCGGACACAAGGTTAGAATGGATAATTCGCTGTATACCCCGTAGCTGTCGAACGAAAGAGGAGATGGCGGGAAGGTTGGAGTTGTCTCTCAGGGGAGTTGGGAAGGCCCTGGGATGGAAACCATAGGAGCCATAGAAAGGAGAGACTTTAGAGGCACTGTGTAGAGAGTTATTATAGGAGAATTCGGCAAGCGGTAAGTAGGGAGCCCAATTACTTTGTGTAGCGTTACAGAAGCTACGTAAGTACTGCTCGAGACCCTGATTGAGTCGTTCTGTTTGTCCATTGGTTTGAGGGTGGATCCCGGATGACAAGGCCACCTGGATCCCCAAGATCTTGCAGAATTGGTTCCAGAAACGGGAGATATATTGGGGACCTCTGTCTGATATAATAACTTGGGGTAGCCCATGTAGCCTGAAAATTTCTTGAGTAAAGACCTGACTTAACTCCTTTGCCGTGGGTAACTTTCTCAAGGCCGTGAAGTGGGCCATCTTGGTGAAGGAGTCCACAGTTACCATTATGACGTGGTTTCCCATTGAGGAAGGTAAGGCGCACATAAAATCGGTGGATATGGTAAGCCATGGGCCTGGGGGAACAGGTAATGGGCGGAGTAAGCCCACAGGTCTGGTTTGGGGTGTCTTGGCTTGAGCACATGTAGGACAGGATAACACATATGCCTCAGTGTCAGCCTTGAGAGTTGGCCACCAGAAAGAGCGAAGCAAAAGATCTTGAGTCGCTTTCACTCCTCGATGACCCGCAATAGGAGAATCATGGCACATGTGTAAGGCTTCGATTTGCACTGTTTTAGTGGGTAAAAACAGGGCCTTATCATGATAATAGTAGTCATGATCTATGTGCAGCTGTGGACGTAACCTCTTTAGTTCTGTTTCGTGTAGACGGGCATATTCAGACTTAACTTGATCTAAAAAGGTCTGTGCTACCCCTATGATTTTATTGTTGTCGAATAAGTTTTGAACCGCGGAATCACCGCACCCAGGATAACGTCGGGACAGGGCATCCGCTAGGATGTTCTGAGAACCAGGGATGTAGGTGATATAGAAATCATACTGGCTGAAGAAGAAGGCCCATCGAGCTTGCCGGCTATTTTGGCACTGGAAATTTCTTAAACACTGTAGATTTCTATGATCGGTCCGGGCTTCGAAGGGCTCCTTTGATCCCATCAAAAAGTGTCTCCATTCAGTGCACGCGACCTTTAAGGCGAGTAATTCGCGTTCTAGAACGGAATAGTTTCGCTCAGAATCAGATAGAATGTGGGATAGATAGAATACAGGGTGTTCTAGGTCATCATCGTCTTGTCTTTGTAACAAGGCAGCCCCAATGGCTCTTTCTGAGGCGTCTGTGACAACAATGAATTGTTTGCTAGTGTCTGGGTGTCGAAGAATAGGGGCTTGACTAAAGGCTTTCTTTAAGTCCTGAAAAGCTGACTCAGCGCCTGGTGTCCAACAAAAACCTTTCTTTAGGTGTTCCTTTTTGAGGGTTTGAGTAATGAAGCTGGTTCTCTGGGCAAAGTCTGCTATGAACTGCCGGTAGAAGTTGGCTAGTCCCAGAAAACATTGAGTCTCCTTGATGGAAGAAGGAGATGGCCAGTTCAATATAGCCTGTACTTTGTCTGAGTCCATGGCAATTCCGGTTTGGTCTATACAGTATCCCAAATATGTCACTTCTATCTGATCAAATTCGCATTTTTCAGGCTTACAGAACAAATGATGTTGTCGGAGTCTTTCTAAGACTTGGCGGACGTGTTTGGAATGTTCCTCTGGATGAACCGAATAAATTAGGATATCGTCAAGATACACTACCACTGTTTGTTGCAAAAGATCAGAAAAGATAGAATCCATGAATCTTTGAAAGATGGACGGGGCATTAGTGAGTCCGAAGGGCATTACTCTATATTCGTAGTGACCAAAAGGTGTTCTAAAGGCGGTCTTCCACTCATCACCTTCTCTGACTCTTAGCAGATGATAGGCTCCTCGGAGATCCAGCTTAGTGAACCTCTTGGCTCCTCTGACTGCTTCTAAGATGTCTTTGATGAGGGGTAGCGGATACCGGTCTTTGATAGTGATCCTGTTTAACCCTCTGAAGTCGATACAGGGACGCAGGTCTTTGGTTTTCTTTGGTACAAAGAAAAGAGGAGCCCCGGCGGGTGAAGAGGAGGGAGTTATTAACCCACTTTGTAGATTCTCATCTAAGTACTCCTTCAGAATTTGTTTCTCTGGTTCGGTGAGGGAGTACATCCGCCCAAAAGGAACTACAGTGTCTGGCTCTAAAGAAATGGCACAGTCGTATTCTCTGTGGGGTGGCAATTCAGGTCTTTCTGGCTTCTGGAATACATCGATATAGTCCTGATACTGTCTGGGAACTCCCTGTAGAACATTAATGGATCCTCCCACCTGGGCAGGTGCTGTTGAGAGACTTTTTGGGGACCAATAATCCCCGGCCGGATAGCAATGGTGTTGACAAAAATGGGAGGATAACGAAATGGTTTTTGTTTCCCAGTTGATGTAAGGATTGTGCCGTGTAAGCCATGGAATTCCCAGGATCATGACATGGTGTGGTGATGAGATTAAGTCAAACGAGAGAATTTCCTGATGTTTACCGAACTGTAAACAGAAAGTAGGGGTGGTGTATTGTACCGGTCCAGAGGCCAAGAGTGACCCATCAACAGTATGTACCTGTTCTGGTATTTCTTTGGGTATTTGTGTTATTTGTTGTTCTTTGGCCCAGGTTTCATCTAAATATAGGCCACTGGCTCCGCAATCCAATAAAGCCAAAGTTCTTGCTTCACGGCCATCAGTTAAATGGAGGGTAACTGGTAAGAGAAAAAGAGCAGTTCCTTCCTCCCTGGAAGAGCAAATAGAAGGTATATCACGATATCCCGTCCTCACCCTTCTTACTGGGGACGGGAGTTGGCGTTTCCCAAGGGCTTGGTTGGACGAATGGGGCAGGCGCGAATTAGGTGACCAGCTGCACCACAATATAGGCAAAGCCCCTTCCTTCGTCTATGTTCCCTTTCGCTGGCGGATAGAGGTCCGCGAGCTGTGTCAATCTGCATGGGCTCTTCCTCGGTATTCCCTTTGGATTCAGGGCGGGCTTCCTCGGAACGATGGGCGAAGGGACGAGATGGTACTGAGTGAAAAGGCAAACGACTCTTCTTTTTCTCCATTCGTCGTTCATTTAACCGATACTCTATAGTTAGTGCTTGGTCCATCAACCCTTTGAGGTTTTCTATCCTGGCAGAATGTACTAGTTCATCTTTGATGTCCTCTCTTAGACCTCTACGGAAGAGTGTCACCAAGGTACGTTCCACCCAGGTTGTTTCTGCAGCTAATTGTCTGAAACGGGTGATGTATTGTAATACATCCTGACTCCCTTGTTGGACTTCGCAAAGAGCCTCTTCTGCTGACGCCTCGAGTCCAGGGCGTTCAAACATCTGTTTAAAAGTAGTGATAAAGGTGGAATAATTAGATAGACAGGGATCGTTTCTGGTTACTAGAGGTGTGGCCCAGGCCAAGGCTGGTCCTGATAAGGCACTAATCAAATACCCCACCTTGGTCTTATCTTGTACAAATTGCGAGGGGCGAAAGGCAAAGTACACCGTTAAGGCATCCAGGAATTCTTTTAATGTGGTGGGATCCCCGGAAAATCGAGGTGTAGAGGCGGCTACTGCAGGGACATCTGTGGTCCTGGAGGCAAAGGCTTGTTGATAAACAGTATTCTCAGTACGTAATTGCTGGAGTTCTTGAGCCTGTTGTTGTATCGTCGCCAGTAGGTCCTGGTTAGTAGGTTCCATGTTTACCACTGGGTTATCCATAGTTCCGGACTGCAACAGGAATTGTGGGCGTTGCAATCTGTCGCGGTTCTCAACGGTCTTACCCTCGCAGCGGAGAGGCGTAGGGGAACGGTCCTTGTTCCGACGGGTTCTGCTCTGGCCGAGGTAGGGGCGACCCCTTCCGGTAGCCACGGTGCTGTTTGGTATGAGCGAACCACTACAGTCCGTGCCCTCCAGAAGGAGTCCCAGAGGAAAAACCCCAGTAGGGTAAAAAACCTCCACAGGAACTCCCTGAAACGAAAAGGAGGACACCAGGGTATTAGGACCGCAGTTCAGGAAGGCAGGAAAACAAAGCAATCAGGAACAGACAGGATTCGCAGAAGGATATCAAATAGGAGCGTGACTATCACCAAGGAGTGTTGCAACGCAATGAACAGGCAGTTGGAATCCCCTTAAATACCCCTGGACAGGAAACAGGAAACAGGAAGTAGAACACCGCCATCTTGGATTGGGGAAAAGAAAACAGTAATGAATTAGGTATGTGTGTTAAACAATGCATGCTGGGTAGAGAGGAAGTGGTAAGCATGCTGGGAAGAGAAAAAAGGCAAGTATAAAGAACCCCCAGTGTAAGGGTTCGGTTTGTCCTAGGAACATCGGTAAGTGGTGGTGGGCAGGTGAATACATGCAAGAAAAATAAATGTTAAGCGCATAATGCGCTGTGTGCGGCCCTGCCTGAAACCCCCTCGGGGTTTCAGGCTCTGCCGCGTCTGCCTTTAAGGCAGAACTTGAAAAAGGGGGAGCGGCGAGCGCCGTGACCCCCAGACCGGCTCCCTGGAGCCTTCATGGCCCTCGCCGGAGCCGCGGCGACCCCCGCGACCTGGGTGTCTGCCTCGGCGTCTACCGTGGCCCGGGCGTCGGCCACGGCAAAATTAACGTGCCGCGCCGCGGCAACATGAGCCCGCGGCCGCGGCGAGCGCCGCGGTGTAACAGGGTTTGGTAGGTTTCCCTATGTGCCGGCTGAGCTAGAGGCCAAAATCTACAGGTAGGCACTTTGGAAAAAACAACTGTGTTTTCTGTCAAAAAATGGGATGTGACCACGTTGTGTTTTGGGGCATTTCCTGTCGCGGGCACTAGGCCTACCCACACAAGTGAGGTATCATTTTTATCGGGAGACTTGGGGGAACACTGGGTGGAAGGAAATTTGTGGCTCCTCTCAGATTCCAGAACTTTCTGTCACCGAAATGTGAGAAAAACTTGTTTTTTTAGCCACTTTTTGAGGTTTGCAAAGGATTCTGGGTAACAGAACCTGGTCAGAGCCCCACAAGTCACCCCATCCTGGATTCCCCTAGGTCTCTAGTTTTAAAAAATGCACAGGTTTGGTAGGTTTCCCTAGGTGCCGGCTGAGCTAGAGGCCAAAATCTACAGGTAGGCACTTTGCAAAAAACAGCTATGTATTTTGTCAAAAAATGTGATGTGCCTACATTGTGTTTTGGGGCATTTCCTGTCGCGGGCGCTAGGCCTACCCACACAAGTGAGGTATCATTTTTATCGGGAGACTTGGGGGGGAAACGCTGGGTGGAAGGAAATTTGTGGCTCCTCTCAGATTCCAGAACTTTCTGTCACCGAAATGAGAGGAAAATGTGTTTTTTTAGCCACGTTTTGAGGTTTGCAAAGGATTCTGGGTAACAGAACCTGGTCAGAGCCCCACAAGTCACCCCACCTTGGATTCCCCTAGGTCTCTAGTTTTCAAAAATGCATAGGGTTGGTAGGTTTCCCTAGGTGCCGGCTGAGCTAGAGGCCAAAATCCACAGCTAGGCACTTTGCAAAAAACAGCTCTGTTTTCTGTCAAAAAAATGGGATGTGTCCACGTTGTGTTTTGGGGCATTTCCTGTCGCGGGCGCTAGGCCTACCCACACAAATGAGGTATCATTTTTATCGAGAGACTTGGGGGACCACAGAACAGCAAAACAAGTGTTATTGCCCCTTATCTTTCTCTACATTTTTTCCTTCCAAATATAAGAGAGTGTGTAAAAAAGACGTCTATTTGAGAAATGCCCTGCAATTCACATGCTAGTATGGGCACCCCAGAATTCAGAGATGTGCAAATAACCACTGCTCCTCAAAACCTTATCTTGAGCCCATTTTGGAAATGCAAAGGTTTTCTTGATACCTATTTTTCACTCTTCATATTTCAGCAAATGAATTGCTGTATACCCAGTATAGAATGAAAACCAACTGCAGCGTGCAGCTCATTCATTGGCTCTGGGTACCTAGGGTTCTTGATGAACCTACAAGCTCTTTATATCTACGCAACCAGAAGAGTACAGCAGACAAAACGGTATATTGCTTTCAGAAATCTGACATCGCAGGAAAAAGTTACAGAGTAAAACATAAAGAAAAATGGCTGTTGTTTTCAGCTCAATTTCAATATTTTTTTATTTCAGCTGTTATTTTCTGTAGGAAAACCTTGTAGGATCTACACAAATGACCCCTTGCTGAATTCAGAATTTTGTCTAGTTTTTGGAAATGTTTAGCTTTCTGGGATCCAGCATTGGTTTCACACCCATTCCTGTCACTAACTGGAAGGAGGCTGAAAGCACCAAAAATAGTAAAAATGGGGTATGTCCCAGTAAAATGCCAAATTTGTGTTGAAAAATGTGGGTTTCTGATTCAAGTCTGTCCGTTCCTGAAAGGTGGGAAGATAGTAATTTCAGCACCAGAAACCCTTTGTTGATGGCATTTTCAGGGAAAAAACCACAAGCCTTCTTCGGCAGCCCTTTTTTTTTTTTTTTTTTTTTAAAAACAAAATTTTCACTGTATTTTGGCTATTTTCTTGGTCTCCTCTAGGGGAAACCACAAACTCCGGGTACCACTAGAATCCCTAGGATGTTGGAAAAAAAGGACGCAAATTTGGCGTGGATAGCTTATGTGGACAAAAAAGTTATGAAGGCCTAAGTGCGAACTACCCCAAATAGCCAAAAAAGGGCTCAGCACTGTGGGGGGGGGGAAAGGCCCAGCAGCTAAGAGGTTAAATAAATGAGCTGTATATACAGCAACACTTGAAAGTCTGAGTTTCTAAATATTTATCCATGCAGGTACATATGGGAATTTATACAATACAATTTTATATCTCTTTATTATTTTCCATGACATGTGTGACTTTTTTATGTAATTATCATCTATATATTTATTAGTTTAGTCCCACTGCAGATACAAAAAATTATCAGTTCTCTCCAATTCACTATTATATGTCTCAGCCCATACTTCTTTCTATATATCCTCTACCTCCACTCCCTTCCTTATCACAAACCTCATTTTACTACCATGATCTCCTCAATAACCCTTCTAGACTCTTCCCTCCTTTGCCTCATCGCAAAACTCATTTTACTGCTATAGGCTCTTCCCTCCTCTTACTCTTGTTCGCCTTATACATCCTATACAAGCCAACTAACAGACTCACATGTCCACTACTACAATTAACAATTTATACTTCCCTCTACTAATCCACCTTGGGTTCTGGAGTAACATGCTACTTGCTGGAAAGCGCTTCAGTCAGGGGTAGTAAGCACTATGTAAATACAATTACAATTTGAAAATTTTGCATGTGCACCTCCAATATTTCCCTGAAGAGCCGGTAATGGCACTCCATTCAAGGGCTGGGGTTAGGCAGATTGTCATTCAAAATCAACAGCTAGGTGGGCATATAGCATGTGTCCCTCTTTGATGGAATTGCTACATTTTATGCAGAACTGATGAGCTTAGAATTCATCTTCCCAGAGCGCTATCCTTCAACAAGCCAAGTGACTAGGCACGCTTAGCGTGTTGGCTTTGGGGCTTGGTTGGCTACATCAGCCACCATGATGTATAGGAGGTGAAAGCCTTACGTGAGAGAGGGCGTGGCATGGTGAATTCAGGATAGGAGATACACATTGCTCATTTGAGCAATTCCATCTGTGCAACACAAAAAGAACACTGGATTTGCCCCATAGCTGGAGGGTGGGAGAGAGGGTTCAATTGGGGTGTCTATAGAGTAGGTGCTGTAAATGTGTGCGTCATGCGTTGCTTCAACAAGCAACCATGGACTTGCTCCTTGCTCCTGAGATCTTGAAATTTAGAAGGTTGCCTAATGATGGAGACTAGCAGCTGTCAGTGGCGTGGTGGTGGTAGGTAGGTCATCCTGCTAAGAACCAAAAGTCTTTTCACCCACTGCAATTTTGTGTGCCAGTATGAAACAGGGGCAGGATTTTTTCACTCAGAGTTGCATATCTGTCTTTGCTCCTAAAAAACATACTGTCCCTGCAAAAGTATTTGGAAGTAGGCCACATACCTGAGGCCTAAGAATATTAATTGCTCCTTGTTTTGAGAACCCAGACCCTAAAATGCTAAAAGAATGGGCATCAAGTAATATACAACCATCCAACTGATTGATTTGCATTTGGTGAAATATGCGGAAATAGATAATACAGCTTTGCACGAACAAAACCTTTGAATCTGATAAAGAGTCAAATCAAGAATTGGTCAAAAAATATTGTGATTAAATGAAAGTACATCTAAAGAAGCAAGAGCAAATGATTAAGACACACACAGCACAGAAATCTATAAGAGGTAAATTGGGTTACGATAAAGGTCACATTTTTACATTCACACACCGGTTCTAGATCAAGCTGAGAAATTGGTGCTGACCTAGAAGAAGGATCAGCAAACTGTGAACAGGTACTCCCTGTGGGGAAACTGCCTTTGATTCAGGAGTTGCATTTTTTAAGGTTAAAGTGCCAACAAACCCTCAGCCCCAGGGTGAATTGTGCTGCAATGGAGCAAAGGTTCTTGTGTTCCCGGATTACAGCAGCGAGATCTAGTAACAACACCGCTCCTACACTGAAGTAAAGCAGAAACTGAGGGCCATAGAATGACCATACAGTCTTCTTTTCCCGGCTCGCCTCAGGGTGGTACGTGCCAACAAAACCCAGTTCTTCGAGTCTCCGGAGGCGGCTTGGATGTGGCTGATGGAGGAACATGTGATGACAGCTCATGGGGGTGGCCGGCCCCGGGCTCAGATCATCTGTCTCTCCAACCGAAGAGCCAGCGAAGCCGCACCAGGTCTGGGAGGCACAGAGGGAGGAGGGGGTCCCGGCCGAGCTCTTCCTTGATGCGGTTGATAGATGGGTCTGCCAGGCCGGCTTCCCATAGAGAGAAGGACACTAAGGATTATCAAGAGTCAAAGGCTGGAGCTTCGGCAGGGGGGTGACCCCCCAGCCGGGGTGGCTCCCCCGGTGGCTCTGACTTGTCCAGGAGGCCGACGCTTTGAGTGTTAAGAAGGAATGGGGAAGGACGAGCTAATTTCAACTCCTTTTTCTTGTTATGTAACTGTCTATTGAATTCCGTTTAACGCATCCGGATATATGGTTCTTTTAAGTTTGGGCTGGGGCTTTCAAGAGTTCACGGTTGTATGAGGGTGATAGATGCTTCTGTGGGGAAGTATTGGTTGGGACGGGAGTTGGGGGGGTACAAGGGTTTCCCTGACAAGGGGTAGCCCAAGCAGTTGTGGAGAATTGTTATTTGTTTTTTCCTTTTACTTCTGGCACACAGGGTCGTAGACACACACATTGTTTAGTGGGAAGCACATATGGATACGCAGGCAAAGGTCCCACGCGCCCACTTGGTGGAGCTGGTGGAATGGCCCCAGGCCGTAATGCTCCTTCGTCTTGTGCACACATAAATGGAGGGACCAGTACAAGTTCTCTCCTGGAATGTTAACGGACTTCTGGATAAGATTAAGTGTACTGCCATCCTCACATATGCCCTCCGCCATCGACCTGACTTGCTCCTGCTTCAGGAGACTCACCTACTCGGGGACCAATGTCCTTTTTCAGCACGTAAAGGCTTTGATAGAGTCTATCACACCGGGTTTGCTCGAGGGTCCAGGCATGTGTCGGTGATGTTGTGCCGCTCCTTTCCCATGATGGTCACAAAAGTGGAGTGGGATCCCGGAGGGCAATTCTTGGTCCTGTCTGGGTGCCTTGAGGAACTTACGCTTCACACTGCATGCATGTATGCCCCTCCGGCCTCTCTGCGCACAGTTTTACCTTACCAAAATACTCTTGGATCTGCTCTGGAACTATTCTGAAAGGGGAGACTTTAATTCAGTCCTGGACCCACAGCGAGACATGTCAGGACTTCCACTGCATCATAGGCAAGCGGCGTCCTCCAACCTGACGAATTGAATGGCATCCTTAGGGTTATGCGATGTATGGCAAATCTGGAGCCCACGAAAAAAACAAACAGTTCAGACACACCTCAACGGTACACCAAACACATTCTAGGTTAGACCTCATCCTTTTGCCGGCCACAGACTGCAGCCAGCTCACGCATATTGAGATCCTTCCGCTGGGTATCACCGATCATGCTCCACTGCAGCTGGTGCCACCCGCCCTATGTGGCGAATTAATGCGTTGTACTTACAGTATAAACCCTTTGCCCAACAATTACAAGAAGTTATTCAGGAATACCTTTCTTTCAACGTGACTTCGGTCCCCTCAGCTGGTACCTTGTGGGGAGCATGTAAGGCTGTGGTAAGGGGGCGGCAAAGGGACTGGTCCGCCCACTGGAAAAATCCCAAGGCTTCACATTTTGAGCCTGGAGGCCCATGCCCTCCATCTGGAGGCTACTCAATCCACACGGTCCACTGAGGAGCTGAATCAGCAACTCACGCTCGTGCAGGAGGAGATACGTGACCTCTCCTTTGAGGCGGCAAGACACTTATGGCATGCCTCCACAAAAATGGGAAACTGCTTTATTGGCTGGTATCACACATCTAAAATTATCCCCGAAATTAGTACCACGGGGGAGAAGTGGTCACCAGGTTACAAGAGGTAGCAGATAACTTTGCCTCTTACTATAGTGACTTATACAAAGCCTCTTCAACGACAATCCCTGAACACGCTTGCCAATTCCTAAAAGACGTTTCCTTCCCGGAGCTGCCACAAACAGACAGAGATATGCTTGATGAACCGATAAGGGGGGAGAAAATATGTGCGGCAATTAAGTCTCTGGGGGCTGGGAAAACTTCTGGACCCGATGGGTTTCCGCTGGAATTTTACAAAACGTTCCAGGAGGGGTTAGCGCCTCATCTGCAGACCATCTATGAGGAAGTGGCAAAAGGAATGGACACAGCCACCGTAGCGGTGTTCCCTAAGATGCAGCAGTCGGGTACTGCGAGGACTACAGACCAATTTCACTTATTAATAATGACATAAAAATCTATATCGAAATTCTTGCAACCCACCTCAAGAGTGTCCTGCCACTTCTGATTCATCGTGACCAATGTGGCTTCATGACCAACCGGAGTATGTGTCATTGTATACGTCGTCTTCACGTAGTCTTGGCTCGACGCCACTGTATCCCCTCTGACTTAGCACTCCTTTATATTGATTTTGAAAAAGCCTTTGACACAGTGGATTGGGAATACTAACCCCTGGTGCTCATCAGGGCGAGCATGGGGCCATGATTTTGTCAAATGGTCCAAGCTCTCTACATCAATCCAGTAGCCAGGGCCGGGGGAACAATACGTTGTCCTCCACCTTCTCTATTGGCCGTGGGACACATTAGGGCTGTCCCCTATCTCCACTACTATTTGCTTTGGCAATCGACCCTTTGGCTTTTCTGATTAGGATGGACCCATTGTACCGCAGGTGGAGTTGGGATCAGACATATGAAGATCGCGTGGCGTTGTACGCAGATGACTTCCTACAGTATATGGCAAACCCCAGTGAAACTGGCCCACGGAGCCTTCACTTGCTGCATTGCTTTGAGGAAGCATCAGGCTTGTGAGTGAACATGGCTAAGTCCATGCTGGTGCCATTAGGCCCCTCACAGGATTGTTATGATTGGCAGACTCGTATCGCCATCCGCTGATTGAGATTTAAGTACCTGGGTGTTTGGACTGACTGTTCTCCCTGAGCTAACATGGGCACTGAACATGACCCCACTGGCATCTTGGGCAAAGGCAGACTTGGCGAAGTGGGAGTCCCTGTCATTAAATTCTTTGGACCGAGTGGCCTTATATAAAATGATGATTTTGCCGCAGTTTTTGTATGCTCTTCAGAACTTCCCGCTTCCAGTCCCTCGGTCGTGGTTTCGGGCCCTACACCAAGCGGCGGTCTCCTTTCTTTGGCACAGCACAAGGCATTGCATTGTGCTGCAGTATTGTCAAAGGGGTAATTACGACGGGGGGGATGGGCATGGTCAACCTGCAGTTGTACTATTGGGCAACGCAACTGTTGGTCATACATGACTGGTTCAATGGGGGTTGGGCAGACCCAGCTTATCAGCTGGAACTAACGGCTCTTGGCTTTCTCCAGATACTAGCATTCCTCTACAGAGCCCTACTCCCTTGTGACTTAGAAACAGTAACAAATGTGACTTTTCTTGCCTGGTGGGCAGCTTTGCAACACACGCACTGAGAAAATGTAATTACTCAGCAGACCCCCCTATGACATGGTACTTGGCTGAAGGAATCGGTGGCCTTGCAGGGGTTTGGAAGGCGGGATCAGGTGGGTATATCATTGCTGGGAGATGTGTGGAGGGGGGAGCAAAGAGAACATTTCAGGACCTAGAGGAGGTCCACCAACATGCCCACACACAGTTTTATAAATACATCCAACTCCGACATGCCCTTCATGTACACTTGCCGCGCATCGACACGATACCAGAACATAGCTCGTTAGAGGTCAAGGTGCTGATGGGGGCTTTGGGGGGGGGGGTGCCCATCTCTATAAAATGCTAATCAACAACACTCCGGGTGACCTGGACCATCTGCGGGCCAGTTGGGAGGGTTGGCTGGGTCCCCTGGACGAGGCGGACAGGAGGGATCCACTGACAGCACCTAGGTTGATAATGATATCATCCAGTTTGAGGCTGATACAACTGTATTTTCTGTATGGGGCAAATCTCTCTCCGGTGTGAATGCACCGGGCCGGGCTCCAATCTTCCCCCCACTGCTCCAGGTGCATAGAGGGCCCTGTCGGCTTTTTCCATATGGTATGGGGATGCCCACAAATTGTGATTTACTGGCAAAGGATCTTCTGAGAACTGCATGCGGTGGTGGGCTGGGGTCAGCAGCTATTTCTGACATTGGTCTTATTGGGTGTGATGGATGGAAGGGGCCGGGGGTTCAAGGGCAGAAATAACTTTTGTGGGTACTGCGCTGATGGTAGCAAAGCAAGACATTGCAGTTTGTTGGAACTCCGCCAGCACACCATCCCTTCTGAGGTGGAGGAGAGGGGTCGACTGGTGCACTAGCCAAGAAAGATAAGTTTATGAGGCGAGAGTGTGTCCACACAAGCATGTCAATGTGTTGGGGAAACGGCTGGGTCTATTGCCCTGAACTTTCAGAGACACAAGAGACTTGGGGTTGGCGCATGTGGACCGACTCTGTGTTTTTGGGTTAGGTGTCAAGATGCAAGTTTACCTACATACAATGAATCCTTCTTTCTTTGTCGATTCATGTCTTTTACCCTGTGGTGTCTTTTCCTGTATCTTTACAAATCAATAAAATTGTTTATAAAAAAAAAACACAGTTAAACAGTTCTTTTTGAGGGAGGCCCTCGAAATTATGCAAGCGCACCCAGATGTTTTTAACAATGATTAGATGACATTGTTTTGAAAAGTAAGAGGTACAGCAATGGACACCTTCTTCAACCCCAGCTGTGCAGGTTTTCTTATGGGTTGGTGGGAGGAGTAGCAGTTCCAAAAAGAATATATAACAGCATTGACGGAACATGTGGCCCCGGGGGGGTTGATTTATTACAATATCTTTGTGACTTGGAAAGGTTCTGTTGAAAATTAGTATACATATGTGTAAGCAATTAATGTCAACAATCTAAATGTATAATTTATAAGCAGCATCAGCAACACTGAAGGTAACATTCTTGATATAACTGTATTCATTAAAGTAAACAAGATTGAAACTAAGTTATTCAGAAAACCCACAGCAAGGAACACTATATTACATGCAAAAAGATTTCATGTGTCAAATCTCAAGGCCAGTATACCTTTCTGAGAAATATTGAGACTAAAAAGGAAATGCAGTAGGGATAAAGATCCAGAGTGAAGTCAGCAGAAAATGATTGATAGATTTATAGAAAAAGGCTACTCAAGGGAGTTACTAGGGAAAGTGAAACAGAGTAAATCAGAAAGACAGAGATTCCTACTTTGTAACAACAAGCCAGCATCTAACAAGAGACAGCAAACTCAAAATATTAGACTAATTATCATGTGTAACAGCAAAGGTAGTGCCATTAGAAGAATAATACATAAATATTAGCAGTTGATTAGAAGAGATCTGGTAATTGGTTCAAGAATACCAAGGAGTCCAAGCACAGACCACCCTCTATGTATGATAACTCGGCCAGAAGTAGCTTTCAACATTACCACGAGCAAAACATGACTCCAACAAAGTAAAAGCTTTCGTAAATGCAGGTAATTCAAAGTGTGCCAATGTGGCAACTATGGAATGCCCTACCCCATTCCAAAAAAAACCTGATAAAAATTTCAGGGGTTTGCAGCCTTTGTGTTGTCCTGCTCGTCTAATCTTAGATATATGAGAAGCACAATACTACAGTTGCATAAAAGAATGCTGCTACATGACGGGTATAAAAAATAAAGACAAGACTTGTCATGTAGCCAGGCACTTTGAAGACTTTCACATGAGCCACACAAAATATTTGCAATATTTTGTTATTTGATGCAGTTCAATCTACCTACAGGGAAGGCAATTGTGAGAAATCTCTAAGGAATTTACAGTCAAAGTACATATTTGAGTTAGATAGGAAGGTTCCAAATGGCTTAAATATGGAAGAAGACGGTCACACATTTTTGTAATGTAATTATGTTTAGCTGTTTCTTCCCTTCAGACACTTTTTGTATCTTACCATATGTAAGTGTAGTCCAAAGAAGCCCACATGGCACAATTACATTCAAAGTCTGGATACTTAATGAGAAGTGTTCTGTTTCAAATTAAATTTGCAATTATTATAAGCACACATGAGTGTAAAAATTATCATTCCTTTTTTTTTTTTACATCATGGAGATTAAGGTTTTGGTTAATATTTATAATCATCAATACAAGAGTGATGAATGAGTCCTCATATCGCCCACTGTGGGCATGACAGAGGATTCATGTAGTTTGAGCACTGAGTTTATCGCATGATTATATGTAACAAATTTCAACAAAAGTAAGTGCTGAAATTTAACAGTACATAATCGGAATAAACTCAATGTGTGATTTCATAGTAATGCGTTTTGGATACATTTTGGGTATTTTGCCATGATTTTCTTAAATTTTGCCAATTTGTTAAGATGCTTAAGTGGATCAAATCAATTTGTATGTGATGTAATGTTTGCCAGTTTAGTATTTTTCCAATTTCATTGGTCATGTGAGCATCTTAAAAATACCCCCAATATGACACCCAGGTGCGCAAGGCCAAGTTTATCGTCCAAAATGTGTTACGGTAGACTAATTTTCTTCACAATAAATACACAGAGCAGTGCACTGTAGCCTGTGCCTGCTCTTTTCTTTTTAGAATTCACAGGAGAAGAAAATATTTTTATTGAGCTGGCTTACTCGGCATGGGAGCCTCCCCCTCGCTTTGAAGTGCAATGGCATTTGGCTGCATCGGCGTTCTGCTTAACTAAGGAGTTGTGGTCATACTGACATACATAAGGCAACTGTCCCCTACGTGACGCAAAGCTAATTCTCTTGTCGTTAAACACTTATGAGTGTAGCAAATCAATATTGCATTACTTAGAAGTGCAGTCCTTGGTGGATTGCATAAAAACGCATTCCAAAACATTGAACAGCAGACAGAACATCAAAACAAAAATTAATACAGTAATGAAGAGAGCACCAACTACCAGTCAGGAGGGCAACAATCACAACCCCGACCAAGATGATCAGACAGCAGGCCTGGGGAGGAGGAAGACCAATTTCAGTGAAGGGAGAGCAAAATATGAATATCTGAGGTGACAAAAAATTAACACCTTCCCTTTGTCATCTCAAAATTGCCATATGGGAAGAAGGAAGCCATTTGAAAATCCATACTAGACAAAATCAATGCAGTGCTGGAGTTGAAGAAGAGGTGGCATGACTATAAGCACAGAACAAAAGAGAAACTGGCCAAGAACCTTAGGGCAGCCACGAGGCCTGGAAGAGGACCTGATTTCCAGGAGGAGTTGGACCCACTGGAGGAACAGGTGCCGTCACTCATCCCAACCGAGTTGGTGGCAGGAGTTGCCGGACAGGACAGTGCTGCAGTTAAGGACCAGGAAGAACTACAGGGTAAGTAACAGCAAGGGACCATGAGGCATATTATAGAGATTTGTAACGCAAAGCAGCTCAGCAAGTCACTTTGCTGCACTGTGTGAATGTGAAAGGGCAGGAATGTCTCACATATGAATTCATGCATCACATAACTCGGAAATAATTCACCTGTCGCATATGTTTGTCTCCAGTCCTGCCACCTTTCACTGATCTATGCTTGATATGTTTGTCCTGTCCAGGTTGCCCAACTAATGCTGCTGGTGTTTGTGTCTTCTGAGGGTCGTTGTATGATGTGGGTGTCATCAGTGTGTGAGATTAATTAGAGTGTCGGGGTCTGAATGATGATTGCCTGTGGATCCATGTACAAGTACAACTGGGTGTGGCTGACTGTATAGATTAGTGGGACTCTGCAGATGAGTGTCTTTGGTTCTGAATAAATGGATGGAGCTTGAGATGTTGCATATTTTCAATTTGGATGTTGGTAATCCCATTCAGAGATGGGATCTGCCTACTGTTCTGTACTCTGGAGATGAATGGGTGTTCTAGGAAAGTACTGGATATCAAAATACAATTGAGGTGTGCTATATGCATGTCCTTACCCATTTCTGCATTATAGCAGGGCTGCTAGCTGTGTAGAGTTACATGGATGTGTGACAAATATAACCCATATGCCTCATCATTTCGTAGAATGCATGCACAATATTACAGCAAGACAAATTGTTGTGTTTTACTGTGTGCAAGACACTGTGTAGGATAATTTATGAAAAATAACAAAATAAACTGGCTTAGACACTGCTGTGGTATTACCTTATGGCTAGAGGGTATGCTGGCATCCTGGTGACATGGTGCAATGGTCTCAGCGGTGGGGTGAAGAACCTAATGTAACTGGAGGCACAAACCACAAAAACGATATGCAATGTAAAAAGTGCCCCTTACCTGACTCACTCTCACATGCAGGACAGGGCATCATGTTGCATTATATTGTGTCATTAAGCAAATGGTACCCCTTGTTCATACAGAGGTTTTCTGAACAATGTTAAGGTTCTGCCAGGTATAAGGCAACAATAGTCTAACAAGGCCTCAACTACTTCTTGTAACATATGTTTCACATATCCATCTGTACTTGAAATAGAAAACAACAGTCTGAATGTCAATAAAATCACTTCTGTCTATGGTGGATCAGTATTGACACATTCCTATCTCTTTCCAGAGGGAAAAACAACTGCTGTAGAGCAGCCTCTCCTTGATGACTAACCTGTTGAGGACATCATCCTGCCCCACATGGATGATGACACTTTCCGTCTACTCCTGGATCCAACTGAATCACCTCCTTTGACCTTGCCAAGTGAAGAGGATGTTGCAGGGTCTCCAGAGGAACCGGGAAAGGCTCAATCTAGCTGTGCAATCCCAGATGAGCACTCTGGGGACCCCAAGTTGAATTTCAGTGCTGAGTGGTAGGAGTCCAGCAGGCAGTCCATGGCTGATGAAGTGCAGGCAATGCTGGATACCAGAGCGGACACATTAGAAGGAGTCCGTAGGTGTCTGAGTCCGAATAAGAGTATGGCTTAGGCTATTAGATACCTACACTTGACTCCGTTTGATTGATGAGTCCCTAGCTGAGATTGCTGGTGTCATGATGCAGAGGGAACAGCAGCAGCCCTCTACTTCTTACATTAGTGATGTAGTCAATCAGCTGGATTCCATCCATAACATCATAGAATCCATGGAGCAAATGGCCTCCTACATAACAACAATGGGTGACCTCAATTGCAATGTTGCTGCTTTGCTGGCAAGCCACCAGAGCCTTGTCAGGGATTTCCAGGCTATCTTACTGGCACTGATGAATGCCTATGGGGACAGGAGAGCTACATCTTCTGCCCCTGATGTCTGTGTGCCTCAGGTGCCTCCTATAAAAACACCATCACCTGCAGGGAAGACACAACACCCATCAGAGGAGGAAGATGTAGACTCCACCAGTTTCTGGCAGTGATCTGCCCAATGACATTTATCAGTGTCTCATGGCCAGTTTCATAGCAGTTCTGTGTTTGACATCATACCACCTCCTTTCTCACACATTGCTGTACTTTTTGTTTGTGCATCTTTTGATTTTATTCACTTTTGGACTTTGAAACACTCATACCTTCCCTAATGGCAATTTCTACCTCTTCACTGAAATTCTCCTCACCTCCACATGTTGCATGACATGTCTCCCAAATTAGATCTGTCTGGTCATCTACGCTTTGTATAACTGTTGGTATTGGTCAAAATTGGAAAATGGGACTCCTGGAAAAGTCTGTGATTGACCATTAATCTTCAATTAAAATAACACTCATACACAAATTTGTACTAAACCTCAAATAGCATTTTATGTTTTTTTTTTGCTGAAAGGACTACATATACCAAGATGGGACAGTACATTTATAACCCACTTGTTTGCATCACAAGAAGAGTAATTGTCAGTAACCAAGAAATGCATGGGCTCCATGTTGGGGGCCCGTGCCAACTGATAATTGTAAAAAAGAATGCTACTCCGGGGAAAGAGGCCTAATATGTGTTGAGTGTGGGTGTTACCACACATTACATCTCTTGTAAATTGTACTTTCATGTATCTTATAAGTGCCAGACCATTGCATCATAAGCAATGCAACACCTCCCCAGGGGAAGAGCAGATGGGAGCTATGTGGGCATTAAACATTGAATTGACTTCATCAAAATGAGTGGCATGATGTGCCACACTTAGCAAGTAGTCAGTGGCAATGATAATGGACAATCTCCTGACACAATTAGGACCCTGTCAACGTCAATGACTCCCTTGGACAATGTTGCAAGGGTGTGTGTGGTAGTGCAAGACACAAGTGTGTGTTCCAATGCAGCTAGGGAGTAGCAATCGCTAGTGAATAAACATTCCTACATATACCATGCCCTAGAAACTTCACAAAGGGTGCAAAAGTAGGAGATTACCTTTGTTGTGTTGTGTCTGAAATCTCAAATTGTGCCTTCCTTACAGTGTCAAAAGTATGGAAAATGGTCCAGAAACATTTCAGACCTGAGGTAGACTAACAGTTGTCCCTATGCCTCTGACAAATCTGCATATACCTTCATAGATTGTAGGTCATTTGGTACATCATGAATGCAACTCAGCATACACAATGGTACCAACTCTTACATATGAACTGATGAACTACTAAAAGTAGAAAAAAGTTTAATGTATTTAAACTATTGTTAGTACCTATACCTACCTACCCTACACTACCTAACATAACACTAGCCTAAAATACCTGGGCCCATATTTATACTTTTTGATGCAAAACTGCACCAGTGCAGTTTTGCGTCAAAAATATTACTGCCGGCTAACGCCATTTTGGTGCGCCGTGCGGGTGTCAAATGTATACTTTGTGGCGCAAACCACAGGTGGGAGTCATTTATTTTGACGCACACCGCAGCGTCAAGTCGTAAAGCAAAATTACATTAACGCGGCGGAAATGACTGTGGGTCGATTTACGACCCCGCAAACCGGATATGCGCCGTTTTTTGATGCAATAGCATAAAAAAAAAACGCAAACACTGCCATTTCACCAGAGGAGAGCCAAAATGGATCCCAGGTGCCACTACAGACCCCAGGAAGATGACAACAGACCAGCAACCAGCCAGGAGGACCCACACAAGAACCAGGACACTTTAAAGAAGAAGAGAAAGTGTTGCTTCAGTGCAGAGAAGCAGAAAATTCTGGTTAAAGAGGTGATGGAACACCAGCACCAACTGTTTGTCACCTCAAAGTTGCCAATCAGTAGGAGAGATGCAATATGGCAACACATTGTTGACAAGACCAACAGTGTGGCAGAAGTACACAGAACTGTCATCGAGTGCAAGAAACGCTGGCATGACTGCAAGCGCAGGACCAAGGAAAAGATGCCAAGGAACAAGAAGGTAGCACTGCAGACTGGAGGTGGGAGTCCAGCAGACCAGGAGGCCCTGGACCACATGGAGGAGATGGTCGCAGCTGTCATTCCAGAGGAGATCGTCACAGGGATTCAAGGACAGGACAGCGCAGACTACCAGGAGACAACACACATGCAGGGTAAGTCGCATGGGGAATTGAAATGCACTAATGTCAACTGCAACCAGGGGGGAATACCTACTACACATTGCATGTAAGTCATCATATACATGGAGTGGCATGGGTAAAGGGGCACGGCATGGGGGCATGGCCTGCACAGACAAAAGCTGGGGCACACCATTACACTACACCAACAACAGTCCCATGGGGGCATGCTGCCATACCAACGATGGAGCAAAAGGAAAGCCACGCCAGGAGGGAAGGGCACAACGTCAAACTGACATCCCGGCACACGTCAGCCACCATACCCCCCACATTAAGTAGGGCCCTCTTAACAACCTCTAGCCATACCGACAACTGGAATGCAACTGCGACAACAGTTGCCACTACCACCTCCGCTCTGTGTGCAGCTCAAGCAGCCAATGGCAGTAACCTCCCCATGGATCATACACACCTAAATTAGAGGGTTGAGGATGACAACTTCAACAATCCCCTGAAAAAAGACAAAGGCCCCAGTCCTGTCAAATGTCAATGCCCATAGTTGTTGCAAATATCAGCCAATGTCAACAACAATAGGAGCTACACAGCACTAAGGACAAACCCATGCTGCATATGTCAGGGTCCATCCTGTGCCTGGGTCACAATGTAACATCCCAAATGTCATATTGCTCAGACAACAGCATTGAGGGGGAGGACACATGTAACTGGTCACTGAAATACACCTGCACAGTCAAAGGAGGAAATAGGATACTGCTACGACCATCAGGGAAATCCAATGTACCACACATTCCCAACATCAGCTGTACACATTACCAATGCCAACATCCATATCATGTCATAACATTGCTCTGCATAGGATATGCCACATGTCAAATACATTTAAGTGGATGTGAAAGATCAGAGATTGGGGCAGGTCCAGATTGTTAAGTGTGCTGCCAGTGCCATCAGAACACCCACAGCCAGTGAATGGTCGCACCATGAGAATGGATGTAGACGGAGGGTTGAGTAGGACAAGAAGGTGGCAAATCACTATTTGACCAAAACCAACACCTAGAAGAGATGATACCGACAAGTCTAATAACGAAATAACATACATGTGACATGCAGGTGGGCCATAGGCCTGGGAGAATGCCCACCTGAAAGACTGGAGCAATAAACATGAAACAAGATCACAATGTGAATGCATCACAAGGCAGGCATGTCACATTACTCATGCCACAACACAGACACACTAATTGTACCCTGTTTCATTGCAAAGGAAGATGGATGTCCTGCGGATATGCCTGTCCCAGATTACCCTGATGACATGGATGACGAGCTGATAAACACTAC
This sequence comes from Pleurodeles waltl, assembly GCF_031143425.1. NCBI lineage: Eukaryota > Metazoa > Chordata > Amphibia > Caudata > Salamandridae > Pleurodeles > Pleurodeles waltl. Next base: position 297,794,657 of record NC_090439.1, on the reverse strand, counting down.
CCAGGAGACTATCCAAAAGGTCCTTGAAACCCTCCAGACCCCACCTTCAGTCACAAGGAGGAGCACAGAACAAGCAGCCATTGCAGATGATCCACCCACCACCCCAGTTGTAAGACCTGCCAGCTCCAATACAGCTGAGAACTCAGACGACACAGGCACCAGCTTTGAGAGAACTGTAGTTGGGGTACAGTAGGAGCTGGCCAAGGGGGTGGGGATGCAAACTATGGCAGCCAGCCTAGAGGGGGTGCGTTCGTGCATGATGTCATCTGCAGATCAGGCAGCAGCTATGCAAGCCCTAACATCTATCTTGCAGGAACAGCAAAAAACCCAGAAGGAAATCAGCACAGCTGTAATACAGTTGACCCAACACCTACAACAGCAATCCTGTCAACGCGTGCGCGAATGCAACTTTCAACCCCTCAGGGCTGACCTGGCTGCCTACCATCGTGATGTGGCTGCTATTCTAAAGAACCAGCAGATCCTCCTTGCTGCAGTACTGCCCTTAAGACCTTCACAGGTAGCATCGATCAGGATGTCTGACTCCACGTCTTCTAAAACCGAGGTGTGTGTTTCCCCTTCACAACAACCACCACCAAGGACAGAGGAGGCAACACACATATCAGAAGATGAAGACATGGAATAGATCACCTTCACACGTAAAAGTACCCAGAATCACTAATCCCTGCCACATGGCAACCTATTACCAAAGTCCTGCGCTTCGTAACATGCCAGTCTTGCAACAACTGTACTTAAGCACTGTTCTGCAAACCACTGTATATCTTGTCAGCCTGCCTTGTGATTGTCTCTCACTAACTCATTGGCAAATCCTGTCCCTCTGCACTGTCTGACACATCACCCCAGCATGTCCAATGAATTGTCCTTTAGCACTTGTGTAGGATCACAATGGAAGATGTTACTATAATGGACTCTCAATCATGGACAATGTACATATAGCACTACAGCACTTTTCAATAAATAGCACATACACAACAAATCTGTCTCTGGGTAATGTGACATATCAACTGTGCAGTAGATAACTGAAATGTGACTCCTGTCAAATTACGTAGCTTGTCAGTACAACTGTCCTGAAATTATGTAGTCAGATAAATCTGCAGAGTGCCCATGATTGCATCATACTCTGCCCATCCTGAGGGACATATCTGATGAAGTGAGAAACCATACACCATCATGCTGTGTTGGACAGAATAATGCTTCCTCAAGGGATATCTAAGTCATCAAATAGTGGCAGCAAAATGTTGTCACCATGCAATACTAACACATATAACAGTGCACACAAATCTAACCTAACACTACAAAAACTGCATGAATGAAGCTGTCGGAGTTTACATACAAATAGGTAATCATGCTGAACTGTGTCACAAATGATGTATGTGAGTCATGAAGACAAGAATACTAGAGTGCTTACAAGAACTCATTTTATAAGGGTGTCCTTGATCATCACACTCCAGTCAGACGTAAAACTGTTCCCCCAATACCAAGTCTGGAAGCACTGTTTGAGACATAGAAAACACACTTATCAACAGAAACACATTGTGATCCATATTAACTGTGATTGGTGATTGCAACGAAGGGTGGAAACTTTGCAAGGTAGCTCTGGGGTAGCTGCCAATCTTACAGCTCAGTTGGGATTTGTTTGTAGCATAGGACACAAATGTAATAGAACAACATTCAGGTACACTGATTCCAAGCCCAGGATCAAGTACCATTTAACACATACTGTTAAGGGTTAACCAAATATTTATTAAATGCTAATCACAGAAGAGGAAACTGAGGGAAAAGTCTTACCTACCCTAATCTACCCTGACTACTATGGTCAGACATTCCTGGTACTGATGCAAAAGCACATCAACTGCCTAATGTATGAGGCTTGTTTTCCCCTTATTGAGTGATGGTGTCTTAGTTGTGTGCCATATGCTACCTTGGACCTTTATTTCAACATGTATGTGTAAAATAGGTGTGGTCCTCTGCTATTGGCCTTCAAAGGAGAAATGTACATGATATATGTAATTTACAGTGTGTGTGTGTATGTGACTATTGTATGTTACGCATCACATTAGCTCTGGGATTTTCAGTGTCCTAATCGGTATATCAGCAATGCTCCATGAGGCAACCCTCTTATTCTGATAGTTAGAGATGAAGGTGTGCAAAAATGATTAGACAGACCATGGCATGGTGATTATTATAGGTGTTTATTTAAATTAGTTCATTAAAGTGGTGATGGCGATTATATTTAAAATAATTTGTTCACGATATGTTGCCGTCTGCGTATACCAGCGGCCGTGTTCTGTAGTTCCCCCTCATGTTGCAGGCCAGAATCCTTCTCTTCCTCCTCTTCAGGCATGTGTGGCTCTGGTTTCAGGAGGGGAATGTTCCTTTTGATGCAAATGTTATGCAGAATAGCACATGTTAGGATGATCTTACAGACCATCTCCTGGGAATATAGGAGGCTACCACCAGTGATGTCGATGCACAGGAACCTCGACTTGCGGATGCCGAAGGCCCTCTCAACTATGGTGCGTGTCCTCCTATGTGCATCACTGCTGCAGTACTCGGGTTGCCAATAGGTGTCATTATCCATGGCTGGATGCCATACCCCTGATCAGCTGCGAGAGAAAATGAAGGGGATCATGTTGATGTAGCTAGCCCCATTGAAATCACCTTTCATGGCAGTAGTTGTCTTGTGTTGTCTGTGACTCTTTTATGTTATTGTGTCGCATCCTAGGCTTGTAGGATGTACCATCTGCATCGTGTTGTTTCCTTGGCTGAACGAGTGTTTGGCTGCTAACCGGTTGTCAGCAGTATGTTTTGGGATTTGCAGTACAGTGTGCCCTCCCTAGCATTGTGACTTGTGATACAGGTGTCCGTGTGTCTTCACTGGGGATGAGATGATAGTTCCATACACAGGTTAAGATTGACAGTGTTGTTAAAACGTTCATATCAATGTACCCTGGACATCCCATACCTTTAGACTTATGCAATGGATTAATGTAAACGTCATTGGGACACTTACAATTTGCATGGTGATATTTAGTCAACCCACTCCACACGTTGTGATCTTTGACGTCTTAACATTAGGCTGTACAGTAATTTCAGATGTGTGACAGGTTCAATGGTGACCTAAGAAACATGGCTAGCGATGTCACGACCTCAATGTGTTCCTGTTCACATGTTGCTGTTGTGGTGTATGTGTTGTGTGTCCTAGAGAGTTGCTGTGCAGTGTGTATATAAGTAGGTTTTTGTACTTACCAACAAGTAGCCCATTGCCATACCGTCCATCCTGGAAGTTTTCATTGATGGTGCAGTGACGGAAGATGAAGGAGTCATGGACACTCCCAGGATATTTAGCCACAATGTTGGTGATCAGTCCTTGGTGATCAACCATGGCCTGCACATTGATAGAGTGTGTGTGCTTCCTGTTGTGGTAGAGGTGTTCAGTTGCAGCAGGTGGCACAAGGCGTACATGTGTGCAGTCGATTGCACCAAGGACGTGTGGGAAGCCACTAATGAGGTAGAAACCCTGTTTTGTTTCCTGCTGCTTCTGCAGTGTGTTAGGGAAGCAGATGTGGCGGAGTGTAAGTCCAATGATGGCATCCAGTACTTTGGGCAAAAAGGCAGAGAATGATGGTTGTGATATTCCGGCAACCAGGGCACCTGTTCTTTGAAAAGAGCCACTTGCCAGCATGTGAAGTACGGCAAGCAGCTTGGTTTCTGTTGGGATGGTGCGGGGTGTCAGCAAAGTGGGTGCCAACTGCGGCTCAATGTTTCGCAGCAGCTGCTGAATGGCTTGCCAGTTCAACCTGTACCTCTGGATGATGTTGTGTTCCCTGAGGCCATGAAGGGTTGTTCTGGGGCGGAATATCCTCTCCTGCCTTCTGCGCTGCCTTTGGGGTCCCTGCTGGTGTTGTGCTAGCTGCTGTTGTAGCTGCTGGGCTCTGCGTCTGCGTGCACGCTGGATAAGAATCACCTCCATGTCTCCCTTTTGCTGCTCTGCTGCTCTGCTGTTGCTTCTGTGTGCTCTGATTAAATACAGGCGTGTTTGCCCCATTTTAACGCCTGCCCTGACCCAGGCGTTAAATTTTGACGCAAATCGGGCTGTGTGTCATTTTCCGGGTCCGCCTCCCGGCCATGCGTCATTTTTGCCCGAAAGCATAAATACGACGCACAGCCGGTTAAGTCATTTTTTGGACGGGAACGCCTACCTTGTATATCATTAACGCAAGGCGGGTTGCCGCATCCAGAAAATGACGCACACGGCGGACTTTTGTCGTCCGTGGGCTCGGGCGTCAAAGTTTAAATATGGGGCAACGTTTGCGCACATTCGGCGCAGACGGAGTATAAAAATGCCCCCTAATCTTAAACTACCCAAACTTATCCTATACTATCTGAAAACATATCTTAACCTATCTTATCTTACACTATCTTAATTACTTGACACCCATGACAAGTTAAACATCAGCCCCCCCCCTTAATAAACATAGATTTGTTCAATACAAACAGCAACTACATTTAAACATATACTAACTATCCATGTAAAGCTAATATATATTTTTTGGTGCATTTTTTTGTTTGTTAAACACTAAGCATCAAACCCCTCTCACCCACTTAAAAAACTAAAACTAATAAAACATATTTATAAAAAACGACCTATTAGAATATGTTAAAACTAACTCCTACCTTACACTACATCTATACTAAGCCCTAACACTATACCTAATAACTATACCATAAAAACAACAGAATTAAAAAGAAAGGAAAATAGAGAGAGTTCACATTATTTATGGAACCTGATCCATTGCATTTTGTAGTTTCTGTACCATTCTCTGATGCTCGCCTGATCATGTTAAATGGTGTGTATCCTCTTTGTGATTTTCTTAAGCTCACGCAATATGTAATATTTAAAAACTGATCCTCACCATCTTCTTTGTCTTCTTAGCTGGGCAGATGGTGACTGGGAGGCAGCAGATGTCCCTGGTGTTGGCTGGGGTTGGGCTTGTGGCGGCTGCTGTTGCAAATGTGCTGATGCTTTTGAAACTCCAGATGCAGTCTGTTGGCCTTGGCTGTGATTTCTCCATGACCTCCACCTTGTAAATGTAAAAATTGTTAGCTCAATCTGTAAATGTACATGATGTGTGTGACATGTGCAGACATTGTTATCTGATCATATGTGTCTGTCCAGACCAACTCTAAGTGATGAGATAGAGATACGGACACTATACCTTCAGTAATAAGACATCTCTTACTTGAGCAAGGTAAACTGACAAGTACGGTCAGTGTAGATGCACAATATATGAATGTAGTCAAAATATGATTACAACCACTCATGATGGTGTGTTTATATAGCAATTGGACACATGGCACACAATTTGAAACTTAAGATATTGGAACTGCGTCATGCAAGTGGGCTGAAATTTGCTCATCTACACACATGAAACTTGACAGGATAAGACAATCGAGGCAGTTTGTTGCTGCATTGCATAACTCATCATGAGTCACACAAGAAAGCACACATTGCTGACTTTACTTATCAGGTAGGCAAAACATGGATGGGGTAGTGGTTTAAGGCCTACAAAACATTACTTGTCTATATTTCACCAATGTAGCCTCAGGCAAATGGACTGTAGTCTCACATATAGATTCTGGTACAGACGTTTGCCAAAAACATATTGCTTTTTACTTATCTATATTTCTGTACACTCATTCGCCTAGGGCTGCATTTTTCTACAGACATTTTAAATAAGGCACTGCATCTCAGTAGTGTGCGCATGCATACTGGGCTACTCATCTGTGCACAAACTTTGTGGCATAGAATGCTGGGAACCTTGCACTGTGATGCATGTTAACTATGTTGGTGCTAGCCAGTCTAACGTAGCCCACCAGTATGTGAATTCCTGCATTTGAACTTTTTCACAGTGCAGCAACATTATGGCATACGTTGCCTTCTATGAATCCCTACAAGAAATAGAACATAAGTGGTATGCAGCGCATGAGTTTGACATTAAAATGCAAAACCATGTGCAGGCTAGTGCATTTGTCCAGCTGGCCACACAATGCCAATTAGAGTGATTTAATTAATTGAGACCTAATGACACTCCTTAGGTGTTACACCAATCACAATCACAGATCGTGCTCAGAAATATACACATTACACAGATATCTAAATGCTTACATACAGTTAATACCTGCAAACAATATCACCAAAAACCTGCCATGTGTATATCCACACTCACAATGTATCGGTCAGTCATTCTGGTAATGATTTAGACAACACCTTTGTTACCTAGAGTAGCAGGCCTACAACCTTACAGCCTCTCAGGCATATGTGTAAATGTTCCTTTCTCACACCGTTTCATTTTCATGGGCTACTCTGGGGGAGGTTCAGGTGCACCTGAGGCTGGATTACAACAGCTATAGCTTGTGGTTAGTGTGAGAATTCTTTTGAAAGTCTGTAGGACAATATTCTAACACCCTTGCTGAAACACATCGCCATGTTTTGTAATTTCTGTCATGGCTCAAATCCATGATTTCAAATAACTCAGACTTATCACAACAAAATTTCAACATCTATCACTGCCAAAATGAATTGAGTTTGATGGCTACCCTGCTAATGTGGCAGTAGCAGTCAAATCGTGCTTCATAGTTCTTAACCTGGTCAGCTGTAATGCTATCTAAGGCGGTAATTGATTTTTACATTGACTTTGACATAAAGACAACATAATCAATAAGTTCAAATAATTATTCATATGTTGAACAGTTAACTACATTTCAGATATTTTCTCCATCATGTTATATGGTTTAAGAAAAAAATTGTCACAATCTGGTCCCATCGCCGACGACCAGACAATCTGTGCGAGATCGCTCCTTCATTGTAAGATGACACAGACAAGTAACATTTTGCAGACCATTGGGCAGGGGGAGTACAACAATCTCCCCCCTGACATTTCAAGACATGTACACCTGGACTTCAGAACCCCAAAAGTCCTCTTAACAATTGTCTTGTCCTGGTCTTGATCAGTGCCATATTGTAGCATTTTTTTGGCGCCCTCTAGCAATGGTGGGCTGAGGTCATGACCCATGGCTGCAAACCTTATCCTTGGTCAGCTGAAAGTAAAGGATTACAACTGACCATTGTCACTGAGACATAACTGCCCATGTATGTTATGTATACTGGCAAACTCATACACATTTCTTATATTAAAGAACAATACATTTTAGATACTGTTGACCATTGGTTTACATGTCTCTTCCATTTCCATATGGCATAGCAAATGTTGGTGATGTCCTGATACTTTGTACACTTCTACATACTGACTTTCAAGTTTAGGCAGTAATCTACTATGACCGGTATTTTGAAATGTTTATGACATTTCTTTGCTATTTGCAATCACTATATGTGCAAGGTGATACACTTATGAGCTGATTTCTGGCTTATATTCAGCCCTAGGTAGGTTGGGGAGTGCCACCATATTTGAAACTCACACATACATATGTCCTTTTTAACCTCTGATGATGTTTCTTGCCTCCAATGCATTGGCACAGCCTTTGATTTATTCACTTAATTGAGCATGGCTATTTGCTTTGTACATGTAGTGCATTTCCAACATGTCACATAGACAGTCATATAATTGTTGTTAGCCTACAGCTAATGCTTTTTGTCGGAAAAGGTGTCATGCTGAACTTAAATTGACAAAAAATTTATGGAAGTATGGGCAGTTTTTATGTGGGACAAACTAATGTATATACAAGTAACTTTCTACTACAGACCTGGACACAAGACTTTAGGTTTTCACATACATGTATGTGATTTTGACTTGTAGATGGTTTTGTACTTATATACCTTAATTCCGTCATCATTGGTGTGGCTAGAGAATGTACAGATTGGGAACCCGAGTTGACTACAATGCATTGCCCTGGTTGCATTTTATTCTATGTTAGTTACTAGTGTATGACACGTTTGACGGCATATTGTTTGACTTTGTGAGTTGTACATTGATGGATGCTGAAGCAGGGAATGTAGCCATCTTGCACCACAAAACTGGTGAACTATCAAATTGGTTAAATGTGTCAATGTGGCTTGATACCTATAGGTAGTACCTAGTCTATAAGTATGGCTGAGACATTTGTGTGCTTTGTATTGTTGGTATCTCATTGGTACCAGAAATTTACATTTACAGATTAATTGGGCCTACATTTACATTGCATGAGACACATGGTATTTCTTCCAGTGTTGCACCACACATTTTGTTCAACATACATGTTTACTACCATGTGTAACGCATTTACTTATGAACATAAGACTTATTCACACACCATTAATTTAGTGGGACTTTAACTGTTACCAAGACTAAGTACAACATTGAAAAAACACGCATCTCACACTGAGCTAATAGCCCTTGTACTCATATTGACTAGACTTTTTTACCACATTATGTTTGTATTGATATTTTTAACCAGTGCAGATGAAATAGTTTTGTCCAATCACACAGGGTGAGATGACAAAATACTACAGTTGTGTTACTACTACAATTGCAGGATGAGTGAGGCAATGACACAATGGTTTCTACATGTTGCAGTAAGTTTTTCCCCTACGTGCACATGATAGTGGAGGCCATATTTATGGCAAAGTGGTGTGGTGCTTCGCAGCAAGTCACCTTGCTGCACTGCAATGTGTCACTGGGAAAGGGCAGGATTATGCAGTATTTAAAGCATACATCATATTCCTGTCCTTTCATTCTGTGCTGGCACATAATAGCCTGCCTAGTACTAATGTAGGCACCCTTGCACCGTGGTGCAAGGGTGCCTGTTTTGCATGCAGGATTGTTTTTGTGCAGGAGGGGATAATTTCCTGCACAAAAACAATCCTTAGAGACATATTCCCCTATCTATATGTGCTGCAGAATGAGCACACATAGAAAGATGAAGTGGAAAGAGATATAAAGATATTTCTCCTCGTTACACCTCACCTGGGGAGGTGTATCTTTTTGCTGAATTCCAGATTTTGACAATCTGCAAATGCATCATAAACCATGGGAGTTGCGTGGAAGCACCCACATAACGCCCATGGAACACGTCCCTTGCGCAGAGTAATGCAATGCAGCAATTTGCACTACTTTGCATTACTCCAGATTTTTGAAGCCATTGAAAGCCACACAAAGTGGCTTTACATTGCTTCAAAATTCTGACTAAGAGGTTTGCGTCACACATTTACCACAATGCATGTTGCATGCATGATGCAAACTTCTTGTAAATGTGCCCCAGATCTACAGACATACACAGAGATGGATATTATGCCACACATTTATACATTTTAGTTGGTATGGTGTATACTTCAGATTTCCTTACCAATCAGTAGGCCATTCCCATATTGACCATTCTGGAAGCACTCATTGATTATGCTGTGCAGAAAGATGTAGAAATCATGTGCGCTGCCCGGATATTTGGACAGCACAATGATGAACATCCCCAGATGGTCTACTATGGCCTAGACATTGATCAAATAAGTATGCTTCTGGTCCTGGAGAGGTGGGATGTTTCAGCTGGGGGCACCAATTCTACATGTGTGCAATCCATTGCACCTAGGACATGAGGGAATCCCATAATGGCCTAGAAGCCTTACTTGGTGTCCAGTTGTTTCTGGGTCTTGAGGAAGAGAAGGCACTGAGGGATGAGTAGAATAAAGGAATCCAAGACAGAAAGGAGGAATGCATCAAATGATCCCTGGAAGACTCCTGCCACTCTGGCTGTTGTGCTCTGGAAGAAACAGGATGCTAGCATCTGGAAGCACAGCCATTACTTTCACATGTGGTGGGATGTTGGGGGGGGGGGTTGCAGTTGGTGGCTGTAGACTTGGCTCAATCTTATTGAACAATTGAATGCTGGACTCCCTCCTGAGTCTAAAGTATTTTATGATCTCCTCCTCCCTGAGGTCACTGATGGATATTCACTGTCAGAACACATGCCCCCTCCTCATTTGCTGCCTACTAGGTTCTTTCCTAGTGACTCCTAGCCACAGGATCACAACCTTCATGGCGTAGTTGAGCATGCCAAAAATGTTTTTGGGGTTGCTCTTTTTGTTCCACAACCATTGCGCCATTTCTTATGACCGGGGTTGCCAGTGGCAGCAATTTTGGCGCATATCAGGCTTTGCGATGTACTTCCCAGTGATGCATGCTGCATTGACAAACCCATAAACATGACTGCATTACATTAATGACAAATATTGCAGGGGAACGCCTACATTGCATATATTATACTGTGCGCGGCACAGGTACTTTCATTGCAGCTCTTGCCCCACACAAGCTTTGTAAAATGATACAATTTGGCGAATGTGTGGTTTTATAAATATGACTTTCTGCTTGCGCCGCCACTGCATCACAATTTGTGGCGGAGCGTTGGTGCAAGCCTCTCATAAATCTGGCCCTGAGAATGCACTGAGCCCTGCCGACCAGATCTCAGTGCCAGTGTTCTAACCCATTACACATATATGTTGAATTGGCTATACCCAATTGGCAAGGTCTGACTTATTTATAAGTCCCTAGTATGTTGTACCCATTATACCAAGCACATGTACTGCAGTGTCCACTCAGGCCTGCAGCACTGTTTGTTCCACCCTTGATGTGATAATGTACAAAATGGCATGCATCCTGCCACTGCAGACTGGAAAGGCAGTGTTTGCACTGCTAGTTCGACTATGCCAAAGCCACGTGTGAGCAACTCTCAGGCTCAGGAACAAAGGCAGTTGCTGCAAGCTGTTACCTCCTCTCCCAGGATGGCCACTGAGGGTGCTAGCACAAAAGGCAAACTTTAAAGGGCAAGCCACCTCTGAAGGGTAAATGGTGCTAACACTCATGAGCAGGCTGCCTTCTGTTTCTCTAGACAAGTTGAAGACAGGTTCAGAGAAGAAAAACCTGTCCCCAAACCAGTTTTTTGTGGCTGTGTAGTCCTCTGGTAGCCACACCTCCAAGGAGGGCACTAAGCTCCTGATGACCAAAGAAGGGTCCTGACATCTTAAAAGGGGCAATAATGTAGCCCTCTGGGATAGCCAGATGCCACATTGCAGGAAACATGTCTTTAGAAGAGAGGGGACCCAGTAGCCCATTGGCTAGTGATTTCATGGCCCCTCGGGGCACTTTCCTGGGATAAATATGGGACCCGTGGCACTCTGCACCTCAGATCATGTTGGAGTTGGAGAAAGGACCAAAGAAGGACTGCCCTGCTGCCCTTGAAACTGCATGAAGAGAGGCTGCACTGTCAGAAGGGCTGCATCTGCTGCACTTTGGGCTAGTGAAAAATAAACTGTGACCGTGGCTTCTGACATGAGGAAAAGTTGATTCCCGACCCCAGATCAAAGCAGTGACTTCAAAAATCAGCTGGCTGATCTCTTGCAACCAGCCAGAAGGACATGAGCTGAAGAAGTCCAAACCAACAAGTTGGTAGCTTCAGCAGAAGTTATGCCACTACCAGTTGCCAAGTTCACAAAGGGAAAAATCAGAGATAGCCAAAAGTAGCACCTCAGTCTGCCAGACTTGGGAGTGCTATCAAAGTCTCAATCCATTGCACCTAAGGGACACTAGCCCCCACTTCACGCCAATGGTGGTATAAGGAGACCAGTAGCCCAGGACTGGCAGGTCTGCTACTGCAATGTAGAGGGTTTCAAGGGACACGACTCTGGGATCAGAGTCACCCCACATCACCCGTGGACTGAGGTACAACCACAAAGACAAACCTGTCAACTGCACCTCAACTGGAGCTTCCTTGAGTATCTTTTGCCTGTATCTGCAGCATCAGGACCACTCCATCGATGTCTGTGGCAGTCTACCTGTACATTTTTTTAACTTGCCTTAAAATGTACAGGTGGCCAGGTAATTGTCCAGAGTATCATTTCTGCCCCCTGGGCTTTGTCCTGTTGGATTTGGTTGCCCAACCTCAGTTGGAGTAGTTGAACATGTCAGTTACACAGTTGTTAATCAGTTGTTCCCACCAGACATCCACAGTGTCATGACCACACAAACTTGCCAAGTCAAATCAAAGAAGTGCATGAGAAAAGCAAAGAGATATCCTCAGTGGAGACAGCAAAGCCCAAACTGGAAGAAGGTTTGCAGAGTAATCTTGCGCTTATTTCAAAGGAAGAATCAAGAAGAGAAGATCCAAGATGGCCACTGTGAGTCCTGAAGGTTAGTTACAGTTCTAGTCTTGCAATCGGTTGGTTGCTAGGTTACGAGCTCTCCAGCTGGAAGCCTTGCACTTCAACTGAGGTCTGACAGGAATCAGCTGTGTGGAGAGAGAGCGCGCTTCAGAACAGAAACTCCTGTGAGGTAAAATTACATTTGAAGATTATATTACAGAAAACGGATAAATATTGTCAAGGTTTATTCGAAGAGTTTGATAGTAGACCGTTCCCATGGAAGTCGGCAAGGCTACAGAGTTAATGTATGAATTAACCTTTATGTTTACAAGGTTCTTGTTTAAGATATTAAAGTCAAAGAAAAAACGAACTTTAAAAGAGCAAGTATCTACAAATGTCAAGGTTATAAACAAAGGCCAAGTTTAAAGGAGAAACGAACTGTTAACAAATAAGCATTTACAAATTCAATGGTAATAAACTAAAATAGAGTTTAAAAGAGAAACAAACTTAAATAAACAAGCATTTACAACTACAAGTTATTGACAGATGTCGAAGTAAGGAAGGAGAAACTAACAGTAATAAACAAGCATTTACAAATACAAGTTATCAACAAATGTCGAAGTAAGAAAGGAGAAACAAACTTTAATAAACAAGCATTTACAAATACAAGTATTGACAGAAGTCACAATAAGACAGGAGAAATTAAATAACATCAGCTGATTTGAAGAACGCATTATCACCAACTATATATATATATATATATATAGCAACATAAAACCAATCTCTAACAAAGATTGAGAAGTTCTTCCAGAATCAGTAATAAGCATTTTTTTAAAGAAGAGCTATCATTTATAGAGAGAAGCAAGGCTACAGAGAACTCAGGGTGAGTGAAGAAATAATAGAATTAAAGAGAATTAAGTGTTGAGAGTAGAAAGTGAAAAACTGATGTTCTATGTCCCTAGTAATTGCGACTGTGACTCTTGCAGGTGCTGTATCCAATCTTAGATGTGAAGAGGCAGACTGAGTACTGGCGTTCATCATCTCTGTGGCAGTCTCTCTACCATCCCATTCCCCTTTCCCCCTCCGGGGTACTCAGCACGAAGGATTAATATTCGTTGTGAGTAGCTCGGGTCGGGACTGAGGAGTTATCTTCTGCTTCTGAGGAAATCGAATTGAAGTATCCTGACAGATTGAAGTGCCATCACCCTAATTTTAGGGAAAAAACAGATTTCCTCCTGAGCAGAATGGCAGAAGGAATTGATATAAAAGCATTAGCCACCGTTTTGGAAGGGTTACAGAAACAATTAAATAACACCATAGAAGAAACAGTCCAAATAAAACAGCAAATAAATGAGTTAGGGAACACCGCTAAATCAAATGAATCTGTGTTTTCAACAATCCCTAGCCCTTCACAGTCTGCAGGTATATCCACTCAAGTAATTCATGCGGTTTCCCCTATTATTCCTTTGGCTCAACCCGAGCGCTTCGGTGGGGATACAAATAAGGCGCAGATTTTTCTGACCCAATGCTCATTGCATTTTTTATTTAGACCAGTCATTTTTTCCGAAGACCAGTCCAAAGTGGCATTTATATTGTCTTATCTGACAGGAGATGCGGCCGCATGGTCCATGCCAATAATTTCCAGAAATGATCCTGTTTTATATAACTTCCAAAATTTCAAGGAAGAGTTCTTAAGAATATTTGATCGGCGAACTGCAGCTCAAGCCACTGACAATGAACTACTGGAAATCAGGCAAGGTAATAAAGATCTAGTAGCCTATCTGGCTCATTTCAATAAACTCATTGTAGAGACTGCCTGGCCGGAGTCAAAAAGAGCTGCCATATTTTATCGTGGACTGAGAGATGAATTGAAAGATGCCTTAGCACAAGTTCCAAATACACCCACCGAAATTTCGGAGTTAATTGATCTTGTGTTACAGATTGACCACCGGTTAACTGAACGAAGAGCAGAAAAGAGAAGAGAGTATCGACCATTTCCCCTGAGAATTGATCGTGTAAGAAATGATCATACGAGAGCCGGAGAAGGGATAACGATAGAAGAACCAATGCAAATCGGTTCCATCCGAGGTCCTTTATCTAAGGAAGAAAAAGAGAAAAGAAGAGTGAATCAACTATGTTTATATTGCGGTGCATCTGGGCATTTTGTTAAAAACTGTCCCAAGAAACCCAAAGCTCTTCAGTCGGGAAAAGGCCAGCTTCATCAGTAGAGGGAGTTGCCCTGATGAAAGCAGAACCCAAGGCAACTCCTTTAGATCAACGAGTGGCGAATACCTTACAAACCGCAGCGCCACATTTGGTACAAACAGTATCAGTTAAGACCCTTGAGAAGGAAATTCAAGGGATCTCAGTTATGATAGACTCTGGAGCTACGGGCAACTTCTGTGATATCAAATACGCTCGTAAAATGGGTATTCGATTTATCAAGAAATCTACTTTGGAAGTAGTAAGAGCTGTGGATGGAACCAATCTTTCTTCAGGACCCATTTCCCATGAGACCGAACCAATTCAGATGCAAGGTTTTGGTGGACATCAGGAGCAGATAATCTTTAATTTGATAGATGCTCCACAATTTCAACTCATTTTGGGTCTGCCCTGGCTTACAGAACATAATCCACAAATTGATTGGAGCAAAAGAACGATCAAGATTAATTCCTCTTACTGCAAAGGGAATTGCTTTCATGATGGAGTGGAAGTATCCACCAAGTCCCAAGCGGCCTGTTTATCATCACACTCTTCAATGATCTGTGCACTAAAGACAGCAGAAATCCCAAAAGCATATGAGGATTTAGTCGCCGTTTTTGATGAAAAGGAGGCTAAGAAATTGCCACCACATCGACCCTACGACTGCAAACTTGAACTGGAGCCAGGTGGGATATTGCCATGCAGCAGAATATACGCATTGACCGAAGCAGAGAATCAACATTTAAAGGAGTATTTGGATCAATATTTTGCTAATGGTTTTATTCGTCCTTCTGAATCTCCAGTGTCATTCCCACTATTTTTCATACCAAAGAAGGATGGGAGTCTTCGAACTTGCATTGATTATCGAGCCCTCAATCAGGTTACCATCAAGAATCGATACCCACTGCCTTTAGTGTCAGTTTTATTAGATCAAGTAAAGAATGCTAGAATCTACACCAAATTGGACCTGCGAGGAGCATATCATTTGATTCGAGTGGCTTCAGGGGATGAATGGAAAACCGCTTTTCGGACTCGATACGGATTATTTGAATATCAAGTGATGCCTTATGGGTTATGCAATGCTCCCGCTGCCTTCCAGCATTTCGTTAATGATATATTACGAGAATTCCTCGACCGGATTGCCGTGGTTTATATAGATGACATTTTAATCTTTTCCGACAATCTACAGGAGCACATTTCCCATGTTCGATCCATCCTCACAAGGTTGCAAGAAAACCATCTCTATGTAAAATTGGAGAAGTGTGCATTTCATGTGGAACGAGTTGAGTTCTTAGGATTCATTTTGTCACCAGAAGGAGTTAGTATGGATCCTGCCAAGATAAAGACAGTGCAACATTGGCCTTCTCCTTGCAATGTCAAAGAGATCCAGAGTTTCTTGGGGTTCGCTAATTTTTATCGAAGATTCATATCCAATTTTTCTCAAACAGTTACACCCATTACTCGATTGTTGAAGAAAGGAGTTAAGTTTGAGTGGACAAAAGAAGCTGAAAATGCTTTTAATT
The DNA here is from genome assembly GCF_031143425.1 of Pleurodeles waltl. Taxonomy (NCBI): domain Eukaryota; kingdom Metazoa; phylum Chordata; class Amphibia; order Caudata; family Salamandridae; genus Pleurodeles; species Pleurodeles waltl. Next base: position 297,778,790 of record NC_090439.1, on the reverse strand, counting down.
TTTTGAAGAATTCCTTCGTCTCAGCTCCAATCTTGCTCCACCCCAATCCAGATGAGCCATATTATGTGGAGTCAGATGCTTCAGATGTTGCCATAGGAGGTATCCTTTCCCAGCGTCATAAAGATACAGGTCAATTACATCCAGTGGCCTATTTCTCTCGAAAATTAACACCACCAGAGATAAATTATTCAATTGCGGATAAGGAGCTATTGGCAGTCAAAGAAACTTTTCGTGAGTGGAGGCATTACATTTTGGGAGCTAAGCATAAAGTGACTGTTTACACGGACCACCGAAATTTACAGTTTTTAAAATCAGCTCGAACTCTAACAGCTAGACAACTGCGTTGGTCCCTATATTTTGCAGACTTTGATTTTGTTATCACTTTCAGACCAGGAAAAGTAAATGGGAAGGCAGATGCTCTATCTCAAATTGATACCGGTGCAGTTAAAGAGCCTCCAGAAAAATAATTGATTATTCCACAAGAGAAGTTCATATCTGCCATATTGTATGAAAATTTAACCAAAGAAATTCAAGAAAACTTAACATTCGAAGGAATGCTGAAGTGGTCCAAAGAAGGCCAAGGAAGAGAAATCAAAAAAGGTTTGCCATACTTTAAAGGTGCACTGTATGTTCCGACTGTGGAGCTGCATGAAAAAAATCTTCACGCTTATCATGACGATCAATTGGCTGGACACAAAGGAATTCAAAAGACTCAAAATCTAATACAACAAGAATTTTGGTGGCCAAAAATGAAAACTCAGGTAAGACAATATGTGTCAACTTGTGACAAATGTCAAAGAGGGAAATCATATAGAACAGCTTCACAAGGTCTGTTAAGACCTTTGCCCACTGCACCCCATGCCTGGCATACTGTTACTATGGATCTTATAGTGGACCTCCCTAGTAGCCAAGGTTTTAACACTATCCTAGTTTTTGTAGACACTTTCACTAAAATGGCGCATTTCATTCCTTTGAAAGAAATCCCTCGAACCCCACAGGTTGCACAGTTGTTTACACAACACATAGTACGCGCCCATGGTATCCCAAAAATTCTAGTTTCAGACAGGGGGTCCCAATTTGTTTCTCGCTTTTGGAAGGCCTTTAGTAAAAGATTAGGAATTGATTCTCGTTACTCTACCTGTTTCCATCCTGAAACCGATGGGCAAACAGAGAGAGTGAATCAAGAGTTAGAACAGTATTTAAGACTCAATTTATTCGATAAAGAGAAGGAATGGCCCGAGTTGATGTGGGCAGCTGAATTTGCTTACAATAATGCTGTTCATTCCACCACTGGGTTCACCCCCTTTTATCTGAACCATGGTAGACATCCTAATGTAATGTTGGGTAAAGAAGATGATTCAGTGCCTGCAGTAGAAGAGATGGTGAGGGATTTGCAGACCACGTTAGTTAGGGCTAGAAAAAACATCATTCAAGCAAAAGACTCATATAAGACTCAGGCTGATAGAAAAAGAAGAGAGAGACCCATTTATTCGAAAGGAGACAAAGTTTGGTTATCCACTCGTCATTTACGTCTCAAAGGAAATCGCAAATTTCAGCCACGATTTATAGGCCCATTCAAAGTTGACAAGATGATCGATCCAGTGGCAGTTAAATTGCAGTTGCCAGCTCATCTAAAGATACATCCTGTTTTCCATGTCTTCTTGTTAAAGAACAGTCCTCCAAATTTACGTCAAAACTCCCCTCCAATTCCTATCCAGATTAGCTCTGCAGAAGAGTATGAGGTCAATCAAATCTTAGATTCCAAAATCCGTAATGGCCAGCTTTATTATCTAATTGATTGGAAAGGTTATGGTCCAGAGGAACGATCCTGGGAGCCGCACGAGTATGTACATGCTTCAAGATTAGTGAGAAACTTTCATAGAACATACCCAAGCAAACCTAAATTGGAGAACTGTTCCTTGAGGGGGAGTACTGTCATGACCACACAAACTTGCCAAGTCAAATCAAAGAAGTGCATGAGAAAAGCAAAGAGATATCCTCAGTGGAGACAGCAAAGCCCAAACTGGAAGAAGGTTTGCAGAGTAATCTTGCGCTTATTTCAAAGGAAGAATCAAGAAGAGAAGATCCAAGATGGCCGCTGTGAGTCCTGAAGGTTAGTTACAGTTCTAGTCTTGCAATCGGTTGGTTGCTAGGTTACGAGCTCTCCAGCTGGAAGTCTTGCACTTCAACTGAGGTCTGACAGGAATCAGCTGTGTGGAGAGAGAGCGCGCTTCAGAACAGAAACTCCTGTGAGGTAAAATTACATTTGAAGATTATATTACAGAAAACGGATAAATATTGTCAAGGTTTATTCGAAGAGTTTGATAGTAGACCGTTCCCGTGGAAGTCGGCAAGGCTACAGAGTTAATGTATGAATTAACCTTATGTTTACAAGGTTCTTGTTTAAGATATTAAAGTCAAAGAAAAAACGAACTTTAAAAGAGCAAGTATCTACAAATGTCAAGGTTATAAACAAAGGCCAAGTTGAAAGGAGAAACGAACTGTTAACAAATAAGCATTTACAAATTCAATGGTAATAAACCAAAATAGAGTTTAAAAGAGAAACAAACTTAAATAAACAAGCATTTACAACTACAAGTTATCGACAGATGTCGAAGTAAGGAAGGAGAAACTAACTGTAATAAACAAGCATTTACAAATACAAGTTATCAACAAATGTCGAAGTAAGAAAGGAGAAACGAACTTTAATAAACAAGCATTTACAAATACAAGTATTGACAGAAGTCACAATAAGACAGGAGAAATTAAATAACATCAGCTGATTTGAAGAACGCATTATCACCAACTATATATATATATATATATATAGCAACATAAAACCAATCTCTAACAAAGGTTGAGAAGTTCTTCCAGAATCAGTAATAAGCATTTTTTTAAAGAAGAGCTATCATTTATAGAGAGAAGCAAGGCTACAGAGAACTCAGGGTGAGTGAAGAAATAATAGAATTAAAGAGAATTAAGTGTTGAGAGTAGAAAGTGAAAAACTGATGTTGTATGTCCCTAGTAATTGCGACTGTGACTCTTGCAGGTGCTATATCCAATCTTAGATGTGAAGAGGCAGACTGAGTACTGGCGTTCATCATCTCTGTGGAAGTCTCTCTACCATCCCATTCCCCTTTCCCCCTCCGGGGTACTCAGCACGAAGGATTAATATTCGTTGTGAGTAGCTCGGGTCGGGACTGAGGAGTTATCTTCCGCTTCTGAGGAAATCGAATTGAAGTATCCTGACACACAGTGTAAGCAGGGGTGTAGCTCCAGTGGGGGTTTTAGGGTGTTACACCCCCCAAAAATGTATTATTTAGTTAATATTTGGGTACAAGCGCTTTCAGTATTATGAAGTGTCTCTCGGATTTCACCTGTGATTTGTACATGCCCATATTGACAAAAACACAATTTCTTTCTCTAGTCTATCCTTTGAAGGCCTTAGAAAGTGTATATTCGTGAGAGAAATATTGCTTGTTAAGTACCCCTATTAATTCACCCTCCTCTGGCTTTTCACTGCCCCTTGAGCCCCCCTCATGTCCTTCATCTCATATAAGGGGTTTTAATATGATGTCCGGCCGTGACTGCTGGGAAATCTGAAGGTCCCACCTCCCCCAATCATACTGACCAAGCTACTCCCCTGAGTCTGAGACTTTACCTTTAGAAAATGCTTGACTTTTTAAGATTAAGTTGAATAGGAACTGTAATTGACATTAGACTGATTGGCAAGTTAAGCATGTTGACAAATTGGACCACAGACATTACTTCAGTGTTTCGGTAATGCTAGTAGTGTGTGGCACTAGTTGTGTGGGCCTGACAAGTCTGTGTGTTGTTTGAGGATGTGACAAGCATAAGACTCTAGGGTATTGACAACACAGGTGTATGAGGCATATATTGAAACAAAAATGTTTAAAGTAAGATATTGGTCTGGCTCAAACGTGGCAAACGGATGAATGTCATGGTTCCCGTTGCACACAATACACGCATAACTCGCGCCACTTACCATGTTGCTTACTGTATTGCTCTCTTAATTTGTGTGCCATTGGCAAATTCGTGTTTTTTTCAAATATTTTTTCTTTTTTATGCTGTACTTATTTTCCAATCCCCGTTGCACATGGTCTCTGACCAGGCCAAGCACCAAACACCCTGCTAGCACCCAACACACGCTTTGCATGCCCTGTACCCTGCCTCCTGCCATCAAAGCAAAGCCAGACCCTCATTATAGTGTTTGGCCTTGCTCTGCTTTTTGTAGACTACCTGAAACTCACGAGGCAGAAATGATTGGTGAGTCAGGCAAAAAATGCCAGCTGAATCCGACACCTAAAATGTATGCTTGCAATTTCCCTAAGATTCACAAGCCACTCAGGATTTTCAGCCCTCTTTTTTCCTTTTTTGGCTTTGAATTTTTTAACACCTCTAAGCACTGCCCTTGTGTTGCTTACCTCAAGGTTTGCCCCCCTCATGACTGTGAACATTTTTCCCACATTACAGAACTTGCGATTCAAAGCTGACTTGCAAGTTTTCAAAGTGTAGGAAATATATTTTCAGTGCCTTCATCTAGCCAATTCCATTTCTTAAGAAAGTGAAAATGTGATTGACAGGATTCATGAGTTAAGAAATGCGAGTTAAACAGCAGATATACACAAAAGTGTTAACGCTTTAAGGGCCAGATGTAGGTAGCAAAAAATTTGCGAGTCGGAAATTGCGAGTTGTTGCGACTCGCAATTTCCGACTCACAAAATGGTGTCCAAGAAGAAAAAGCGACTTCATTTTGCGACTTGCAAATGAAGTCGCACTGCAGATTGCGAGTCCGCTGTTAACGAGGTCGCTTTTTGCGACCGCGCTAAAAACAAACATGCAAATTGCGAGTGGGTGTCGCAAATTGCGACTGTGCCGCAAATCGAATGCAGGTGCAGCAGAACACTCTGGAAAACACTTCCTGGCTCTTGATGATGACATCACAGCCAGGAAGTTTACTAATACACCTGGGAGGAGGGAGGACCCCACCCATTTTAAACTAGTGAACAGCCAACAGGAGGAACAGCAGCTACAATGGCAGAAACACCCAGGAAGAGAAAGCTCAAATTTGCAGAGAAAGAACTGGAGGTGCTGACGGAGGAATGCTGCCAGCACCATGAACAACTATTTGGGAGAGCAGCCCTCAGTGTGCCAGAGCAGGAAAAAAGGCGGATTTGGAGTGAAATCCAGGACACAGTCAACTCAATGGTTGTGAGCCACAGGAGTATTGAGGAACTAAAGAAAAGGTGGTATGACCTGCGCTCCCGGACCAAGGAGAGGGTGGCAGAGCGGCTCCGGGAGATGAAGGGCACTGGAGGGGGACCATCTACCATACCACCACCCACACCCTTGGAGGAAAGAGTGGAGGAGACCCTAGAGCCAGAGGCAGTGTCCGGGATAGGAGAGCTGGACACGTCAGCAGGACCATCAACCAGTGAGTACCATGAGACATGCATGTACACCCATATCTGCCATACCCCCACCTACCTAGTACACAGCAGCATGCACAACCAAAATAGCTCCATTTCAGAGTAGCAACCACCTGCATGGTGCATTATGGGCAATGTAGTCAAGTAGGCAGTTGATAGGCAACAATTTATTAGGAAGCAGATAACAGATGGTAGATACTGACAGTGTGTTCCCTATGTCCCACAGGTCTCCCACACGACACCACCTCCAGCCACAGCGTCCAGGGGCCACAGGTCAGCCACCAGCCAGCACAGGACCCAGGACCAGCCACCACAGGGACCTGCACCACCCAAACACAGTCCCCTCCAGATGCACCAGTGGCCATACTGGAGAGTGAGGCAGCACCCGGTCCCAGCCACAGTGCCAGTGTACAGGACACGGAACCACCACCGCGTCGCAGGCGATGTCTCACTGTCCCTCCAGTGCCACAGGGTGAAGTAGGGGACGCCTCCATGTCCGCCGCCGAGGCTGCACTCCTCCATGGTCAGCGCCTGCAGACAAGGGAGATAAGAATTATTTCAGGGGCCATGCGGCGCATGGAACGCAACCAGACCACAGGGCTGCAACAGGTCCACACTGAGCTGCAACATCTCAACAGCACTGTTGGTGACCTTGTGCTCTCAATAAGACAACTGGTGTCTGAAATTGTCACCGAGAGAGAGGGTGCAAGGCACCGTGACCGGCAGCTCATCCACCGCCTGGACCGCATGGCTGCCTCCATCGTCCGGCTGGCTGTTAACACCACTGGGCTGTCACGGCGCACAGTCAGCCTCCAGGTGGACATGGGCCACTTTGCCAGCGATGTGGCACGTGGGCTGGGATGCATCAGCCACGCAGTCGATCTGATGAAGGCACGACAGGTGGCTAGGGGCGCGGCAGACACGCCGCAGGACAGTGAGGAGGGCTCTACCATAACTAGTGCTTCAGCCACAGACACCAGGGTGTTGCGCAGTGGTAGCGCACGGCAGGGCACTGCAGACGCTCCCGGAACCAGCCATGCTGGGCGAGCACGGCATAGGGTGTGAGCTACGCACTGTCATAGACTGGAGGCACATGAGGTTAATGTATCCTCATAGCAGATGGACTATTACAGCCCCTGATCTGTAGTTTCTGTAAATAGTTTATTGGTGCACATCATTAAAGTTCTTGTTTGTTCCACTTCACACCTGGACTCTTTGTGTGTGACATTCGTGTGTGTGGTGACAGCACGTACCTTACAAAGTATTGGTTTGCAATGTGGTCCCGTCTCTGTCTGCCTTGATTTGCAATGCTTCTATCCCCATGATGGCGATGTGGTAGCTCTTGCTCTTTATCCTCCGAATCTGGGTCTTCAGGGGTGAGAGGTAGCCCACGTCTGGTGGCAATGTTGTGTAGTATAGCGCATGCGCAAACGATCTTGAATGCTGTTATTGGGGCATACTGGAGGGCACCTCCACTTTTGTGGAGGCATCTGAATCCTGCCTTCAACAGTCCAAAGGTCCTCTCTATAATATTTCGGGTCCTCCTATGTGCACTGTTGTAGCGCCTCTCTGTCTCGTTGCTGGGTGTTAAGTACGGGGTAAGTATCCATGGTCGCAGCATGTGCACTGTCACCTGTGTGGCACAAAATGTACAACGTTAGCTGGGCATAGATGGGTTCCACATTCACCTGTGTGTATGTCTGCAAGGTGTATTCAGCTATATCTAGGAGGTATCCGTCTCCAAACTCCCCACGTTCTAGGCGTTGGTGTATCCCACTGTGCCTGAAAATGTAGGAGTCGTGTGTACTCCCTGGAAATTTGGCAACCATGTCAGTGATAACATAATGGGCGTCACATACCACCTGGATGTTCAGTGAGTGGGTACACTTCCGGTTGCGGAACAGATATTCCAGATTTGTAGGAGGGCATATTTGTATATGTGTCCCGTCGACACACCCTATTACATGCGGGAAGTTGGCAATCCTGTAGAATTCCAACTTGGTGCTGTTGATTTCTGCCTCATTCCTGGGTAGGTATATGTATCTGGACATGTGTGTGAGTATGGCATCTAGGAATGCTCTGAAGAACCGTGAGAGTGCACTTTGGGATACCCCACCTGCAACGGCAATGACCCCCTGATAGCTACCCGAGGCCAAGAGGTGCAGTGAGCATAGCACTTGCACATGTGTGGGGATGGCGCTGCCGTGCACAGTCTGGCGTTGAAGCTGCGGATTGAGTAGATCTATTAAATCTAGAATTGCTGCACTGCTAAGTCTGTATTTATCATATATCTCCTCCTCAGTTTGTTGGAATAGTGTCTGTCTGGTTTTGTATATCTTCTCCTGTCTCTGGCTCCTCCTCCTCATCTGCTGTGCGGCGTGGGCTCTCCTCCTCCTTGCTATCACATATATCTCCACCATTTTGAGTAACCCAGGTGCCTTCTGGGTCCCCTTTTATACTTTGGTTATGGTTACCACCTGCTCTGAGTTAGTGGTAAATTGGAAGTGCAAAATGGGCTTTTTGCAACTAGTCGCAATTTGCGAGTGGCTATTGCATATGGTTTGCGACTCGCAAATTGCAACTTCCTATTCGCGGGTCGCAAACGGGGGTTGCTATTTTTGCGAGTCGTAATGGCTCGTGTCGCATTTTGCGATTTGGAAATTGGATTTTTGCATCCCATTTACGATTTTGCGGGGTCGCAAATTGCGATTCGGGCCATTTGCGACTTGCAAAACTTTGCTACATCTGGCCCTAAGTCCAGACTGGAACTTTTTCAATGCTTATATCTCAAAAACGTCTGAAAAGATTAGGACCAAACCAACGGTAGCACATTACTGTGAGAGAGTTCTATTTTTCATGCCAAGCTTGGTGTAAATCTCAACACCATAGGATGTAGGCATAAGCAAAATTTCCTATGGGATCTAAAATGAGAAAACACTTCTTTCTTCAACTCCTAAGTTTTGTTCTGCACAGGCATCATGAAACCCAGGCCAAAGTTTACCTGACTAAGCTTGCAGATTGACACATATCATGGAAATCCATCCACGGTGTCAAAAGTTGTAGCCATCTCAAAAAAAGGCCCTTTCAGAGGAAAGTGTGACTCAACTGTAAACGCACAGTAGGCAACTGCCACTATTTTGCAGCTTGGATCTCAAAATGTAAGAGTCAGGAATTTGTCAATTCTCAGAGTTTGGTACAAGAGTTACTGGAATTTCATGAATGGTATTATAACATCACATGAGATTTTCCGTGATTGAAATGTGGCACTGCACAGTGAGCTGACACATATGAGCCTCTCCCTAGAAGGAGGCCTGAGTACATCAGGTAGAGAGCAGTGGTAAGCACTGTAAACATGGCTTTCTTATACTGTTCTACTGCAATATGTGTTTCCTAACATTACGGTGAAGACCTGATTTCTCCAATTAATAGACCACCAGAAGAAGACAACATCACCAGTATGTTAATGGGCAGTGAAGTGAGACTGTGTTTAGCTTCAGGAACAGAGCAGTCAATCACTGAGGAGAATGTTTCCGCCTCATATCAGATGATAGGAACACATGTTAGGAAACAGCCTTTACAACAATGTCTTTACCACACAATTTCTTTCCCCATGCAGTCTTTACCACACATGCCTTTACCATGCATGTAAGTAGTTGTACCTTTACCAAGCATGGTAAGTATAAGTGTATATTACAAAATCACGGTAAGTCTAAATTTAGGGTTGAGTGGTGAGTAGTGATTGGTAAAGAGAGGTTAGGGTCATTTTAGGGCTTAGGGTGGCAAGTGGTAAAGGGAGGTAAGGGTAATATTTGGATTTATAGGTGGGTAGTGGTAAAGGGAGGACTGGGTATTTTTCAGGTTTAGGGTTTGGTAGTGGTAAAGGGGGTAAGGGTATATATAGGGTTTACGGTGGGTAGTCGTAAAGAGAGGTATTGTTAATTTTAGGATGCAGGGGTGGACAATGGTAAAGCGAGGTTAGGAGTAAATGAAAAAATAGGTTGGTTCCTCTCTTATAAAAAAATAATGAAATGTTATATTTAAGATGATTACAGTGTGGATAGTGTTCAAGGAAGTTATAGGGAATTTTAGGGTTAGTGGTGGGCAGTGGTGAAGGAAGGTGAGTAGTAATTTAAAAAAAATAAGGGATTGAAGGGGTTCCCCCAAAGATAAAAATTAAATGTATTAAATATATATATATATATATGTATATATATATATATATATATATATATATATACACACACACACACATACATAAACCTAATAGGTAGTCATGGTTAGTACCATGTTTCCATAGCCAAATGGATTTTTTAGTTTGCCATTACCTTAGGTGCCACCTGGGCGGGAGCAAAGAAGTGGAGCCTGCTCCTGCCGGCAACCACAAATCATGCTGGCTGTGAAGACAGCAGGGGCCTTGGGATCTCCCCCGGGCACAAACCATTGATACACTGTGGTGCCCCTGGCGGGCACCAGGGCACCCACTACAAGAAAATAGCCTGCTCCAACTGGCACCCATAAAGGTGCTGGCTGGGGAGTCAACAAGGGATGCAGGGGTCTTGCAGCTTCCACAGAGGCCTGAGGCTCTTACAAAAATATTTTTCAAAAGTGTGGGTGTCCCATGTGGGTACCGGTACACCAACACACAGTTCAATGTTGGTTCCCTCCAGCACACAATAGTGCTGGCTGGAGATCCTGGCTGGGGAGCCGGCAGGGGCTGATGGAGGCTTGGGGCACCTTTAAAAAAAGAATAGGTGTCCATTTTGAAAAAGGAAAAAAGAATAATAAATGAGTGGCAGGAGCCTGTTACTTATTATTTACTGTTCCGGCAAGGTGCACCCCTTAATGCCCTTAGGCTTTTTAAAATTATATTGTTACTTGGGAGTGCCCTTAGAAGGGGCAGGGGCACCACCAAACTTTTTTTATGTTATGGGTGCTGCAGTGAGTGTGCAGTCCCCAGCAACATTTAAAAAACACATTAAGTCTCCTGGGTCAGTAAATCCTCAGGGGAGCTTACAATATTTTTAAATCACTAAGAGCTATATGCTCTTCACCTGGAGTGCAGAGACCCCTTGTGATTAATTCTATGGCTGCACTTTACGGTTTGAAAATTGTTTAAAAAAAGACTCAAAGACATGTTTTATATTTAATTTTAAAATTCTTTATTGAAAACGTGTGATAATCACTATTATTAAACATTGGAATGTATAAACCTATAAAATACACATTTAATTGTAGCCTATAGGTCTGCTTTATATAAGCTGATGTGCTGAGCTCTTAATATAATCAATGGCCCCCTGCTTTTTATGGGCGAGCGCAAATCGCTCCGTCCATTCTGTAATCTCTCTTTGGGCTACAAACCACGCCCATGCCACGTCAGTCACTTACATTGGTTTGTGGGCTTGCCTTTTAAAATCCGCCTGCTTTCATTTGTGAAGGGCATGCATGTGTCATGCCTTTTCCGGTGTTTAGCCCACTTGCACAGCACCGGTAAAGTACCAAAAACATACGAGGCTTGATGTTTTCAGTCTGGAGTCCAGACTACTTTATCTGTTTATTTTCCACACAGCCCGATCGCGCTGCGTTTTTTTTGCTTTACAACGCTAATAGCTCTTACTCTAACAAATGCGAGACCCGTTGCATTAAAAATGTTTGTTATATTTTGGTGTTTTGACCCTTTGATGAAGCCAGGAGGTCTAACTTACTTACTGTGATTAATATGACACTGGCAGCCAGGCACTGCACCCAACCTCCTACCACATAAGCCCAAAAACTGTGTGCAGCTGGGGGTTGAGCGCCCATGGAATGCATGATGGGGGCGTGAGCTATCGTTACTTTAAAGCACAAGTAATAGTTACATGAAATAGTAACTGGTGAATTTCAGTGGTTTTGTTCATGTAAATGGTATGCTGGTGAGTATTAATTGACATTTTCAACTAACTATAACGTCACTTCACCTTTATTTTGTTCTGAATATATATATGTGTGTGTGTGTGTGTGTGTGTATATATGTAAACATATATATATATATATATATATACATATATAATAGACAAAAAAAGGGTGCAACTGGATCAGACACCAAAAGGGGCTGCACAATATCCAAAGCTCGTAGAATGTAGAGAGTGAAGTAAAAAATAAAAATCACTCATGTACAAAATCGGCGGCTTCATTTTATTAGATAAGTTCATATCAAGGCAAAAATAATGATGGAAAAATATAATAAATAAGCGAAAAGAGCAAAAATAGTAAAAAATATTCCACAATGAAAAATCTTAAGGGTGCCTACAACAAACAGAACAAACACACGCTGTCCCAGCCAAATGTCGACGCGTTTCGGCAACAGCCTTCAACTGGACATTGGGAGACATTTTTACACCATATTATTTATATCCTGTAGTCCTTCTTTGCTTTTCACATGGCCAAGAAGAAATGTAGAAAAGGGGGCGGCCATTTTGTAACGTAGCAATCTCAGAGTAAAAATCTAAATTTTCTCTCAATATTTTCAATTTTTGTGCCCATGTGCCAGGATACAATTCCAAGTTCCAAACATAGCATGATTATGTATTCTATATGATTCCCTAGGATCTTATTCCAACATTTTCACCAATAAATAATAAATACTTTTTCAATTATTAATTGGAAATTCTATAAAAGCAAATAACCCACATGTGTAAATAACTTTACTCAAATCTACTAACAATTTTAACTTAGTTGATTCAAAAACCTAATATATAAATAACAGTTATGCATTATAGTCTAGACATTTTCAATAAATATCATAAATATGTTCAAACTGTATATAATTAGATTAATAAATAAATCAATTCACCTATAAATACAAGGGAAGATGATAAATAGGAAGATTGTAAAAGAGACAGTTGCTGAGATCATATATATCAATAACCCAAGAAAATTTGATCATAATTGATACAAACATTTGAATGTCTCAATATATCCTAATAATGATCCTAAGTTCATATATATAAATAATTAGATGAATAATAAAATGGATCTATTAAAGGGTTAAGATTATATAGAAATGGATATTATATCCATGCAGGACATTATTATACTCATGATCAATAAAAGGGAATCTTGGGCAGTATAAAAAATAGGAACAAAAAGTAAATGTAATCCAAGGACATGGACGTATATAAGAGAAGATTGTTAAGTGTACCCCTAATACTGCTAGTAAGGTGAAAAACAGAAAATAAGGTGTAAAAACATTAAAATGCTATATATATGTTTCACAAAGAAACAGAGTCCTTGTCCGGAAATATTATTGTGGTCAGTGTCATATCCCGAAAAAGTTCTTAATCACAATTAAAATTATTAATTGTGATTAATATAATCTCCTAGAATCTGATAAGGGACTAATGATATCTACATTTACAGATGTACATGAAGTTCTGCATCCAAATTGTGACCCCAGGGGTTTTCAGTGCTTAATAATAAAATTATTTTAGATTCAGTTTGTCTTAAATGGGCAGTTCTATTACCCCCTCGGGGATGAGCAGCAATGGTTTTTATCCCATAAAATGTTAAGGAGCTGCAATTGCCTTCATGTACATCCCAGAAATGTTTAGCTAAAGGGTAGGAAGGATCATGATTCTTGATAGCTCTAAGATGTTGTAAGAATCTCACTTTCAGTTTATGAATGGGGCTGCCTACATATTTTTTATGACAGCCGCATTCAATAACATATACAACATATTCAGTTTCACAGGTAATTCGGTCAGTTATTTCACAAATTTTTCCCTCAAATGTGGTGTAAAAACGGGTATTTTGTGCACATAAACAGGATTTACAATGTCCACATTTCCAAAAACCCAAACTATTCTTAGATAGCCAGGATAAATTGGCTTTAGAAGTGAACATACTTCTAGTGAGATGATCACCCAATGACTGAGTTTTGCGATATGTTATTTGAGGATGTGAACCTATGTTGTCCCTGATAGATGAATCATGTCTGAGAACATGCCAATTCTTTTGTATGATCTTATTCAATTGAGAATGTTGGGAATTAAATTCAAGAAAAAGTCTAGGCAATGAACTATCATCTTGACCCTGATTGTTAATGTCTCCAGATTTAAAAATAAGTTTGTCTCTGGACATATTGGACACCCTCAACTGTGCATCCTTTAAAATCTTTAGAGGATAACCTCTTTCAAGAAATCTTTGTGTCATGATCGCAATCTCAGTATTGGAGCATTCATCATTAGAACAAATCCTACGAGCCCGTAAGAATTGACTGTATGGAATGCTCCACTTTAAAGCTTTCGGGTGACCGCTTTTGCCATGCAGAATAGAATTACAGGCTGTGGGTTTACGTTAAATGGTTGTCTGTAAACTGTCTTTTTGGACCGTGATCTGAACATCAAGAAATTCTATAGTCTGTGCACTATATTTTAAGTCTATATGGATATTAAGCTCATTGTTATTTAATGAATTGACATATTGTGCCAGAGAATGTTCATCACCATCCCAAATAAGAAAAAGATAATCTATATATCTGACCCATAGTATCACTTGTTCCATATGCTTGCTGTTGGAATCATACCAGGCTATTTCCTTTTCCCACCAGCCCATGTATAGGTTAGCATACGTGGGAACAAATGAAGCTCCCATTGCTGTCCCTTGTTTTTGTAGATAATACTGGTTATCAAATATAAAAGCATTGTGGGTAATATAAAATCTAAGCACGTTCACAAGCATATTGGTATGTTGGAGGAATTCAATTTTCTGAGTGCCTAAAAAGTGACTACAAGCCTGAATACCATATTCATGCATGATTGAGGTGTATAAAGCGGTCGCATCCATGGTCACCAATAAATAATTGGATTGCCATGGAATATTATGAATCTTGGCTAAAAAATCATTGGTATCTCATAAATATGAGGGCAGTTCAGTTACATAAGGACATAGAAAGAGGTCCAGGTAACGGGCAGTGTTTTCCAGGAGAGAGGAATTCATACTTACAATAGGTCGACAAGGGGGACGTTGTTTGTTTTTCTGAATTTTTGGTAAAAAGTAAATACAAGGTATTCTTGGAGATGTAACTTTCAAATAAAGATATTCATTTTGATCTAAAAGACCATTCGCGTGCCAGGTATTGAGCATCTCCCAATAGATAGTTTGATATTCATTGGTGGGATTGGTGCTTAATTTTTGATAATGATGTTTGTTGGATAGTTGATGGTTGGCCTCCCTCACATAACTTTCTATATCCATAATAACAATATTGCCTCCTTTATCTGAGGGTTTGATAACAATAGTGTTATTGGATTTAAGTTCATTTAGATCTTTCCAGTCGGCAGCTGAAAAGTTGGTTCTCTTAGATTTTTTCACTTTAGTACTATTCCAGTTAGTGCGAAAAAGATCAATGTCATCCACCACCAATTCATGAAACATATCAATCAAGTTACCAGTGGGTAACTGAGGATTGAATTTACTCTTAGGTTTTAATGCACTTGAAGTGGTCTGATCTGTTATAAATCCCATGTCATTCAAGGTTTCACTGTCCATGACTCTCATATTGCTCGTATTGGAAGAGCAACTCAAATTGCCGATCTCTACTAGATCAGGGACATCATTGATAAGAAATCCAGAGGGCATGTCCACATTGGTATAGGGCTCTGATGTAATGGCCCGAGTAGTATTGGAAAAATGTTTCATTAAACGTAACTTGCGTGTAAATTTATATAGTTCTATTCTAGTGTCAACATAATCCCAATAAATATCTGGACAGAAACTTAGCCCTAAATTAAGAATGTGTTTTTGATTCAAAGTCAGTTGAACTTTCGAAATATTTACAATGATATTAGAATTATCAAATTGAGGATTCCCTTCTAGTCTTGATGTTTGTAATTTCTTCCTCTTCCCCCTCCGCGTCTTGTGCCTCCCCGACTTCGTCCTCTGCTCCTGTTGGATTGTGGCGTGATTGATTGTAGTAATCTCATTTCCCCATGAAAATCCAATTTGTTTGCAGGGGCTTCATCCGCTGATGAACTTAACCCGGTGGATGACAGTTCTGAATTAACTATCAACTTGGAGTTATCTGTAGTTACAATTTTGTCTTGTGCTCTGAGTGTATTGAATTTGCGAGCAAATGTATAAATTCTTCCTACTTCATAATCTTTTTTATCTCTATTGAATTTTAAGGCCTTGCGAGTCTTAATTTCATCCTCTTTTTTAGTAATACGTTCTTCCATTTTTACCAATAATTGTTGTATTTCTTGAGAACTGCCCATTTTTTCTAATTCTTTCATTAGCTGTTCAATCTTTTTACCACATAAGCCCAAAAACTGTGTGCAGCTGGGGGTTGAGTGCCCATGGAATGCATGATGGGGGCGTGAGCTATCGTTACTTTAAAGCACAAGTAATAGTTACATGAAATAGTAACTGGTGAATTTCAGTGGTTTTCTTCATGTAAATGGTATGCTGGTGAGTATTAATTGACATTTTCAACTAACTATAACGTCACTTCACCTTTATTTTTTTCTGAATATATATATGTGTGTGTGTATATTTGTAAACATATATATATATATATATACACATACATATATATGTGTGGATATTACTTAAATATATTTGTTCAATGAATATATTTGTACATATATACATATATTTATATATATATATATTTGTGTGTGTGTGTGTGTGTGTATATATATATAGATATTCACTGAAAAATGCAAGGTTACGGGGACATAGTTATAGTTAGGACATCGAATTCAAAAGAACCTCAGAAATTCACTTAAAAAGCAAAGGATAGAGGATCGTTATAGTTAGGTTCACATTTTATGCCCATAAAACCATAGAAATTCAACAGTTTTATTTATCTCAAGAACCCCTGAGTTTAATGCACTTTATAAATGCTCATTTAATTTTAATAAACTATAACTCGTGTCCTAAAGTAACTATATAACTCATGCCCCCACCATGCACAGTTTTAACATCACTCATTTTATTGCAAATGTTGCAGTTATATCATGAATTATATTATACAAGATTCCATTACTGATGTAATATGGGGGTACGTAGCAGTGCATGGGGAGGGCACAAGTTATAGTTACCTTAGGGCACAAGTTATAGATTCTTGGGATTACTATAACTGTTGCACCCATCCGCCTCCCCCCGCAGGCACCCACCCCCAAGCCTCACAAGCCTTTGGCTGTGCTCAGCAGGGATGGCTGAAGGCCAGGCCCTGTTTCCCACCCCCATATGTTGGTAACTCAGGCAGGCGGCATGCAGCCACCCTCCCCGGGCCCATCTTCCAAGGCCACCCAATTACTAAAAGGGGAGAGCCTTCCCCAAGCTGATTTTGGCCGCAAGTACCCCATTCTTTAGGGTCGGGCCAATCAGTGAAAGTGGAGGGGGCCTGCTTAGCCCCCCTGCCTGGGCCAATTTTGACCCTGGGAACCTTATCCCCTATGGCCTGGCCAAGTAGTGAAAGGAGAGGTGTGCCAAGTGTCCCCCCCACCCAGTGCCGATTTTGGCCCCAGGGATTCCATCCCCGGGGCCCGACCAATTAAAAGAAGTGGAGGGGGGGGTCACATGTTTGCTTGCAGGAGCATTTCTTTCATCTGTTTTCCTGTCCGCTTCCTGCCAAACGACAGAAAACAACTGTGTCCTGAGGATGGGCACCTAGGGATATAGGTAGCCAGCCCTGGGGGATGGCAGTCCCATGCGCCATTAATGGCTCCAGCAGGAGGGCTACACAGCCCTCTCCTTTGTTTTTGAGGGCCTGTCCCCAGGGCCGAAAGCAGGGCCCTCCCCATTGACAATCAGGCCATGCCCCCTTTGAGCTTTCCCAAGAAGGTGCTGGTCCCCACGGCCATACTAGACCCATAAGGGGGTCTCTGCAGCCCCCACTCCTGTATTCTTTTGGCCTTGCTCCAGGGAGGTGGCAGTCCCTGTGGCCGTAAACGGCCTGGGGAGGAGGGCCACCTGCCCCCCCCCATCCTCTTCATTTAAGGAGGGCCTGGCCCGGGGGGGGTGACGTTTCCCAGGGCCAATATCGGCCATGGGGAGGGGGGCCTTGTGCACCCACTCCTCAAAATAAACAGTTATATATGCCCCCGGGACCTCTCCCACCTGGGGGCTCAACTATAAAAAAGTGCGGGGGACCACACTCGTTTAAAAAAAAAAAAAATCCTGAGATCTGCAGATCCTCTGCGATTTTCATGTGAAAAATTTAACAAAAATGCTTTTTGGCCCTAGCAGGGTTACTAGGGACCCCACCACCAAGCCTAGGGGGTCAGGGTAATCCTGCCCTGCCCCCTTCTCTCTTTTTTTACTTTTCTCAAACAATTCCCAAAATTGCTGTCAGCACTTTCTGGTTGAAGTGTTGCCAGCCAATCAGATCTCAGCAAGATGAATCTGGGGAGGATGTGAGTCCCCAGCTATCTATATTTCTTTTTCCTTTAATATTTCCAAAACTACTGAACGGATTTGCACTAAATCACAAAAAAATAGATCTTTTGGACCAAGATCTGGCTTTCTGACGAATTTGGGTGTAATTCTGCTTAGTGGTTTGGGCTGTAGTCGTGTTCAAAATCCCTACAGGAAATTGCATGGGCAAAACCCCTTTTGGGATCCTCCCTTTTCCTCGGTCCCTGCATGACAAATCAGCCCAAAATTTTAAGCTAGCAGCTGAAGTCATTAGCGTAAGAGTTTTGAAAATTTTGGAAGATTCGTCAAACAGCACTAAAGTTATTGGAAAAACGCTTTGTCTACAGGAGTTAGGACCTAACTATAACTACAAATCAGTGACCACCAGTAGGTTATATACACACACATATATATATATATATATATATATATATATATATATATATATATATATATATATATATATATATATATATATATATATATATATAAGCTCCCGCTGGATGTCAGGCGACAGCATTGCATACCATACTCCACAAAGCCAATCCTTGCTCATGATTGTATGGCTTTAGTGTCAATCTCAGTTGTCTTGCTCCTACTTGTTGGTTTCCCTTTATATCTTTGAGCTGCCCAAAAACGAGTTTTGGTTTCGCCATCAGTAGTTATCATTCTTCCTGCTCCGAATGCTGCACTGCAAAGAGCCATGTTTAAACACCAGTTTGTTTCCTTTCAGTGCCAACTACTGGTCACTAGAAAAACTGCAGCAGAAATATGGATGATACATGATCTTGAAAGACTTCACAGCAATGTCAATTGTTCTCGTTTGTATAAAAAGGAAAGTGAGACTGATTTACATTGCCAAAGCTTGTTTTAGTCTTGTAACCTCAAACTTTATACAGCTTGAATATAGTCCTACAGAAAGTATTTGTAATTGTACTCACAAAGTAATGTATGTGGGCTCAATATATGCCTTCATCTTAGACATTTTACCTAATCAACTTTAACATTTCTGTTCTTTCGATCACCTGTACCTATTTAAATTTACGTACTCCTCCAGAAAATGCTTTTTTCCCATGATACATTATACCTGTTGTTTTAACTGTAATTCAACTGCTAATCCTTTGTTACATCCTTTAGAGTGCTCCTCGGCATTCCATGTGGATCGAGCAGTGCCAAGTCTGAAATATCATTAGCTTGAAGCTGGCATGCAGGTCAGCATGCTAATCTTTTACTATTGAATATTGCTGCATGGGTGCAGTGCTACTAGGCTTTTGCTAGACCCCATAACTCACATATGTATGAATATCCATGTCTCTCCTTTGTCTAGACTGCAATTAATACCTGTATTTAAGTAGAAAGGACAACCTAGGTACATACCAAACCCTGGTCTCTTCTCAAGTGCTGTAGATTAAGCGGAAAAAGAGTTTAGATGCTGTTGTGGCTCGTGGGAGGGAAAAGGGGTGGGGCGGTGCATGGCCGGGGAGGAGTGTGGGGTTTTGGGGCAAACATTTTTTTTTAACCTTTTTCGCTGCACCGATCCGCTCTGGTCCTGCATTACAGGCACAGACTCCCAGCCTGCCCTCTGTCCAATCCTGGCAGCATGAAAGCAGAGTTAGGATTGGACTGAGTGCCCAGTCAGGGTGCTCCGAGGCAGAGTGGGAGCCTCTGCTGCTCTCCCCAACCTGCCACTGCGTTGCCAGGCTGGAGAGAGCCTAGTGCCCATATATGTGAGGCCGGCCTGAGATGGCTGGCAAAACAAACTGCGCAATGAGGGGAAGTGCTGTGCACTCCCCCTCTGTCCCTGTCACGCCTGTGGCCCTGCCCCTTTTACAGTGAAAACATGATAAACATGGTTTATTATGTTTCTACTGTAAATGTTTTGCAGCTGCTGGCAAGGGGGGGGGTACGCTCCTCTGGCATAGCGGAGGAGCCGCCCCTGGTTAGATGTCTTTACCTTCAATGATATTCATACACTTTTTAGATCTACTGGTGATTCTTAGTCTCCAATGCCTTCGCATCCTAAAGAGCAACACCAGTATCTTGTTTGATGTCAGCGCTCATGTTCACACCATCTGCCCGGGATTCAGGTATGCTTGTAGCTTTGTTGGGGCTGAGGTTGTATTCTATCTGAGATACATAGTTACTAACTGCTTATTGGACTTCAGCTCTTTCTCGCACTCATTTAGCCTTTGCTCTATGCCATATAAGAGCGAGACACTAGGTTAATTTGCAAGTAGACTCTACTGCATACTTGGTTTTGTCAAACTACCACCTGCAACATCAAGTGCGCATGGGTCTTCTCTCTCCCTTTCCAATTTTTCTCTTCCTTCTCTTGTGAGGTATTCTCTGGATCAATACCTCCAGAGAGAGTCGAGGACAATTGTACTTTAATCACATATACGTTTTTGGCTGAAGTTTGACAACTTGTACTCCATGGAGTTCGTCACAGTCTGATTTAGTGCACATGGGTAAGTGAACTCACCTTATTTCATTATTCCATCATTCACACTTTTTGTGCAATATACTGAAATCTATGTGCCCACTCCAGGGTGCATTAATTACCAGACAAGCCACAGTGAAGGCCTGCCTTGAATTAAGAACTGACGTTAACTGGTACCAGTCGTTGGCATACTGCGCCTTCTCTCTCTCTTCCCTTGTTTTGTTCCCTTCTTTCCCACAGGGCTCCTCTAATGAAAAATCAGCTCTAGGGGTGATCTTATAAGGCTGGGCGGGGTTTATGTCTTATGTACCTGCCAGTTCGCTTGTACATTCCAACTGGTTTGACAGTATATTGAAGATTGGGTTAAGTGTACTAATGGTGAGGATAAAACATTTTTTCCAAAGGAGGTAGCTTTGATACTGAAAGCTAAAATAATCTTAAATCCAGGCAAAACAGATTGGTCCAAGATCAATAACTGCAAAAAAAACAAAGGTGAAAAACTGGCTACATACCTTGAGCATTTTGAATATTTTGGTACTGCTAACACTACTGAAAATGTCCATAAAGCTGTTGGTGTTGCATCTGTTCAACAGCATACCCAGTGGCATAAAGGGCTTCCTGAGCCAGTTTCTGTTGTGAACGGTATTGATGCCATGTTGCAATGCAGAAAAGAATAAAAAGTCTACTGAATCCAAGCGACTGTCTTCACAAATGAACATCTTCCAACAAACGGGCAGAGGTAGTGGGAAGATGTCATCAGAAGGGCAGGAAGGATGAAAATCCATGCAGAGCCAAGGCGAGGAAGACGAGGTTCTGCTCTGTCCCGAGGTTCTTCATGATTCAATTGTGAGCAGCTGGGACACCGGAAATGTGATTGTCCACCTGTACCCAAGAGTTCACAGCCCGAGCAGCTTGACTTTACTCGGATTTCACAAAACAGTTACCATACCTTTTAGGACTGCCTGAGAGGAGCTGACTGATCTGTAATACCTTAATTGGGGTACTTCAAAGTGGGATGTAAGTATGATGTGTCTAACAGAAAGCCCACTTCATGCTTTATTGAAAAAGTGCTGATCAGGAGTGTGTGAAATTTCCATAATTCATCATGTAGTATTATATTTTAGTATAAATTGCACCCTGGAGTAAATTTTTTGCCGCAAGAATGCATTTCCTGCTACAAAAAAAACACAAAAACACATTGCTCCAAACACCTGATCATGTTCTAGTTGCTCATGTTGTTCCCAGGCTTCCCTGTTAAAAATGTTGTCACAAATTGTGGCATAATTCTGCAATGTGTCATAACAGTGCAATTTCAGGAATATTATGTAACAAGTGTAATGCGAAATTCCGGAAATTCTACAGATGCAATTTACATTTTGCCTGGACTTAATGCTAGTCAATCTGCACTAAAAACTCTGAATTCTCTTCACTAACTCTCTTGGGGAAAAACATTGATGCAGTTCACATTTTGACATGCGTTCCTCTTTATGTTATGAATACTGTGTGTGCTTCTTTAGGTCCCATCACTTCATTTTTCTTAAGCCATACCTCATCCGTAAATCTCCATGGAAGGTCTCACTTATCCGAATTAAGATGTACAGTGCACCGCACCAGCGATGGTATCTATTTGAATCTATCAATGGAAAATTAAAATACCGATTTAGCTTTCTTGCGCAAAAATAATGACATGGGAAGCTGATGTTAAATCTCGATGACAATGATGTATACTGTGTTCTCACTGGTGAGTCACTAGAGATGAGGCTATACCCCCTGAAGAAACTACCTTGCATTCCCCAATACTCACTACACCCTGAAGCAGAGGCTGGAATTACCCAGCCATTGCTGCTTTGCTGAAACAGGGGAATTTTGTACGCACAGAAAGCGTGTATAACACCCCCATTTTGCCGATCAAAAAGCATGTGAAATAAACTTACCCTTTATGCAAGACTTATGTGTTCCTTTGATTCCCAATCTCGCTACTATTTTGTCCAATGCACATCAGCAACTGCCACATTGTTCAATGTTATAGACTTTCTCTAGTGCGATACAGACAGGATGTCAGTATGTTTTCACCTTCGCCTTCTCTGGGGGCCAAATCATGTGGTCTTTACTTTTCATGGGTATTCCATTACCCTTTTATCTTCTCATATGATCTCAAGAAGGAGCTGGACACCATGATCTTCTTGGAAGGATCTACACTTGTTGAATATATTAATGATTTGTTAGTTGATTCTAGCTCATTGGATCAATGCTAGGTTGAGTCCCTGCACCTGCTTACTGAATTAGCTCAGAAGGGGCCCAACTTTATTTACCTCGTGTTTGATATTTAAGTTATGACATCTCAGCATGGGTGAAACCGAATTTAGGCTGTAGCTAAACTTACCAAACCAGTTAGCGTCTCCGACATATCATCCTTTTGGAGATGACAAGCAACTGTCAGCAGTGGTTTAGGGACCATATTGGCTAACACTGTAAACCTTTATAAGATTTTGTACGAAAAGACACTGTCACACTTCTGGCTTGGCCAAAGAGGTAGAACAAGCATTTGTATCTCTAAAACAATCAAGTCTTGTGGACTGCACTGCATTGTCATGAAAAAAAGCTTGGCTTTGGGTGTTCCAGTTCAGGATTAAGGTGATCAGAAGAAAATGATTTTACATTATTTATTTGCTCTTGATGCTATTACATCAAGACACCTCCCTGTCCGAGCATTGTGGACCTGACTGACCATTTAGTTGAAGATGCAGAAAACATTGTGTTAAGCTCTCACTTCACTTTTGCTGTGCCCCATGTTGGAACAACATTACTGTTGACACTAAAAGACACAGCATCTATCAATTTCAAAGCTGTAAATCTAACAAATACTGTTATTCTCTCCATATCAACTTATGCTTGTACATTATCCTAAGCCAAATCCCCCCTTTCTTGTCTCTACTGCTCTCCTTGATGAGTCCTATGATTGTATTCTTACAACCAAGCCTATAATTGATCTTAATGATGTGGCATCATCAAACTGATCCCATCTATTAAGTTGATGGTTCATATCACATAAATTATAAAGGTGGTCTAGTTAAAGAATGTCCTACATGCATGTTATATAATGCCATTAAAGGCTAATGCCTAGCAGGTGTTCTTTCTGCACAAGTGGCTGTATTGATTACTCTTACATGTGGATGCATACTAGCTGGTCAGAAATCTGTAGCGATTTTCACTTCAAAGCATGCCTTTAGGGACACTCATGATTTTTGGCTTCTTCAATGCAACGAGGGTTCATTGCTTCTGCTGGAGTCCCTACTAAAATTGATAATTTGTAAATGGTTTTCTTGACACTCTTCAGCTACCTTCTAAAATTGCTATTGTTAAATGTTCTGGCCATCAGTCTGTGTAAGATGAATTGTTTAGAGGAACTGCTCTAGCCGACGAAGCTGACAAAAGAGCTGCTTTCTTTCCCATTTTTAAAGTTACTTTATATGGATCTCATTTGGAAGAATACCCCATGGCCTCTTTGAAAGACTTTGCCGAACTACAGGAATGTGCCTCTGTAGAAAAGAGTATATGATTAAAGCAGGATTGTAATAACATGGGATTGAACTGTTCTCGTGTGGCTTGTCAGAGACTGCAGCATAATTATTTGTTTGTGCCTATAAGGTTATACTATGTGTTGTTATGGGATCTCACAAAAACAGTGCATAGGGAGGGATGATGCAGACAGCATGTGCTTCTGTAATTTCTGCTCTTCCTTGGTTGTAATGTTCATTTGATTTATGTTTTTTGCTTTCTGTGTTTGCTTTTTGCTGAATGAAAGCCCAGATTTGAGTTGAATCGAAGCAAAAACTTTATTCGCTACCTTTATGTAGCATAAAAGTACAATATACAAAACAAATTATTATAAAAATCTAATCAACATACAAATTCATCTCAAATGTCACAAATCCCAGATAATTCCCCTCATACATTTTAAAGGCCCCCACGAAGCTCCATACACTGCAAAATTATGGCCTAGTAAGATTAGACATACAAATGAGCTAAAACATATACAAAAACAATAAAACATACATAATCACTCAATCAATCATTTGTTAAGTGCGCTACTCACCCGGTAGGGTCTCAGGTGCTGGGGGGGTGGGATGGGTGCTACTGCTCGAAAAGCCAGGTCTTGAGACGCTTCCTGAAGGTCAGCAGGTCCTGGGTCAGGCGTAGGTTGACGGGGAGGGAGTTCCAGGTCTTGGCAGCGAGGTGGGAGAAGGATCTGCCACTGGCCGTGGTACGGCAGATGCGAGGGACGGTGGCAAGGGCGAGGTTGGCAGAGCGGAGCTGGCATGTCGGGACGTGGAAGTTGAGACGCTCATTGAGGTAGGAAGGGCCGGCGTAGTGGAGTGCCTTGTGAGCGTGGATCAGGAGTTTGAAGATGATCCTTTTGTTGACGGGGAGCCAGTGGAGGTCTTTGAGGTGGGCTGAGATGTGTTTGTGGCGAGGGAGGTTAAGGATAAGTTGTGCTGAGGCGTTCTGAATGCGCTGAAGTTTTCTCTGGAGCGTGGCCATTGTTCCATAGTAGAGTGCGTTGCCGTAGTCCAATATACTGCTAACAAGGGCGTGGATGAGTGTTCTTCTGGTTTCAAAGGGGATCCATCTGAAGGTCTTGTGAAGCATGCGGAGGGTGTTAAAACATGAGAATGAGATAGCATTAACTTGCTGGGTCATAGTGAGCGATGAGTCCAGTATGAAGCCGAGGTTGCGTGCGTGGGTGATGGGAGTTGGAGCGGCTCCTAGAGTGGCAGGCCACCAGGAGTCATCCAATGCAGCTTTGTTGGAGCCGAAGATGGTGATCTCCATCTTATCTGAGTTCAGTTTGAGGTGGCTTGCCTCCATCCAGTTGGCGATGGCGTGAAGTCCGTTGTGGTGGTTGGTCTTGGTGGTGGCAGGGTCCTTCGTGAGTGAGAGGATCAATTGTGTGTCGTCCGCATAGGAGACGATGTTAAGGCCGTGGGATTGGACGATGTTGGTGAGCGGCGCCATGTAGACGTTGAAAAGGGTGGGTCTGAGAGAGGATCCCTGGGGTACTCAGCAGATGGTCTTGGTGGCTTTTGACAGGAACGGAGGGAGGCGGACTCTCTGAGTTCTGCCGGAGAGGATGGATGTGATCTCGTCCAGGGCCTTGAGGCGGATTCCAGCATCGTGGAGGCATGTGAAAAGTATGTGGTGACAGACGGTGTTGAAGGCTGCCGAAAGGTCAAGGAGGATGAGTGCCACGGTTGCACCCTTGTCGAGCATGCTCCTGATATTGTCGGTAGCAGCGATGAGAGCGGTCTCGGTGCTGTGGTTCTTGCGTAAGCTGGATTGGGAGATGTCGAGTAGGCAGTTGTCCTCCAGGAAGCGAGATAGTTGGCTGTTGACTATCTTCTCTATGACCTTCGCTGGGAAGGGGAGTAGGGAGATGGGTCGGTAATTCTTGAGGTCTTCGGTGTCGACCGTGGGTTTTTTGAGCAGGGCGTTGACTTCGGCGTGTTTCCAGCTCTCCGGGAAGGTGCTGGTCTCGAAGGAGCTGTTGATGATGGTATGGAGCTGAGGGAGTGATGATTTGGCTGACTTATTGAAGACATGGTGAGGGCAGGGGTCGGTGGGTGAACCAGAGTGGATGGTGCTCATGGTCTTGTTGGTTTCCTCGTCGTTGGTGTGGGTCCAGGCACTCAGGAGGTTGGTGTGGTTGGGTGCGTTGGGGTCGGCGTTGGCAATGGTGGTCGTGGGGATCGGGGGGGCGAAACTGCCTTGACAATAAAACTCCAAATATATTAAGTCATTATTCTACAGCCTTTTTCTCAATTTTATGCATTGCCACCACATACCAGATCACAGGGGCTTCCATTTTCTTTAAAAAGGAAAAGGTTGGTCTACATTGCCGAAAATGACAACCTTTGAAGAGGGGCACAATGAGATTTTATCTTGGGATCACAAAAAAAGGTCAAATATAAATCAGATTGAGGGGATATGCCATTGGAGGGAGAGGGTCCTAGGACCTTCAAAGTGTAACTCCCTTGGGAGACATAAGAGGTAAATAATGTAAGCAGATTCTCGTAAGCACAAAGCGGTGCTGCACGTTTTAGATGCCCAACAAGTAAGGCTGCAGGCCCACAAACGACTGACTGTATAGGCACACAGCAGTTTTGTTTCTATGTAGCTCAGCCCTTACCCCCGTGGCATGTGCCAGGAACACTTGTTTCAGGTTGGATGTCCTAAAACAAAGGTACAGTTGTGGTGAGCTAAATAGGCTCGCTAGCATGATAGTTTCCAGGGACAATTTCACATATGCAACCAAGGGTAGCTTAAGGGCTGCATCAAGATTTAGGCAGTCCTGTAGAAGCCATTGTGTCAACTTGGCAGATTCCCTTCTCTATATTGAATGCCAGAGTAAAAGAGGAGCACGTTTAATTATGCCATTAATAAAAGTGCAGCCCAGCTCGTCATGACATACGCTGCTAGTTTTTTCAAAAAGGCATCTTCAGCACTCTGAATCTCATGGGTATCCCTCATCCCCCTGATCCCGGCCACGTGTGGTGCAATAGCCATGGCTTTGGTCGCATAAGTAGTCAGTACTTCATTAATAGGTTTTACACCTAGCTTTTTGCTGAAAGTTCACAAGGCCAAGTCCAATCTCTCCAACAGGGTTGCTCTGTTCTTTGTCATTGGTTTCCAGGTGGGTTTGGCATGAAAAAGAATGCCCAGATAAGAAAAACTTGAGGCATCACTCACTCTACAATTATTAATGGTGGATAGGGGGAGAGGGTTAGCCTTCTGCTGCAAATCATGGTGAATGTTTTGCCTTTATTCACCCTTAAACCCAGCTCAAGCATGAAGATGGAATAATCCTCTATAAGGCCCAGCTCTTGGCCACGAGCACTGTGTCATCGGCAAGAGGAGGATAGAAAGGGGACAGGTACCAACACATGGGACATCTCTAGCTTCTCTCACTAGAGCTGCTTCTACTCTGTTGGAATACAGGGCAAACAGAAAGGGGGCCAGCACACATGCCTGCCTGACCCCGTGTTTCATTTTAAAAGGCTGCGTGCACTCACCCTCCCTGCCAAAGCGCACACAAGCGCTTGCTTCAGAGTGTAATTGTCTAATGAAATGTATAACAGGGGCCTCAATACCCATCTCCTTCATAATAGCCCAGAGTTTAGAGTGCACTATGCAGTCAAATAGGGCAGAAAAGTCCATGAATGCCAGATAAATCGGGCACTTCTTAGCTAGGACATGCTTGCCAATTATAAGACTCAAGTTCAATCCCTGCTCAACAGTGCCTGACCCCTTTTTAAAACCATATTGAGTGTCAATTAAAAGATTTTTAGCATCGGCCCATTCCTCTAACCTGTGCAGCAGAATCCTGCCCATGGCTTTAGAAGTTGAGTCATGGAGTGATTTAGGTCTATAATTCTTAGGCTTGGCCCTATCCTCCTTCTTGTAAATAGGAACAATGATTGACTGTTGCCATGTGTTCGAGGGGCCCTTCCTTCGCTACCACATTCAAAACATTCACAAGGATAGGAGACCATAAGTCCTGACATTCTATGGAAACATCTGTCGGAACCCCATCTGGACTGGGGGCCCTACCGCTACAGCATTCTCCTAAGGCCTGCTGTTCTTCTGAGATATCAAAGCTAAGGCACACATCATCACACTCCATCTTACTTGAGTCCTCCCTGAAGGTCTCCACTAGCCTGCTTGCATAGACCTCTCAAAAGAAGTTTATCCATGCTGATTCCTGAACATGCATATCTAAAGTGGGGTTCTAGGGCTCCCTGGAACAGGGAGTGTTAAGTACTTTCCAAAAGGATGCACAGTCCCTGGACATGCTAGTTCGTGCAGTTCCTCCCAAGCCCTATTTTTCAATTCCTTGGTTTTAGCCACACGTGCCTCATTATAGACTCTGCACGTGCTCTTTATGATCTCCCGATCTATCTGTTCAGCACGTAGAGCCTGGAGTAGGTGTGCCCGAGTTTTCGTACACCTGGAATCGAACCATCCCTTGGAGCCGCTTGATCTAGATTGTCGGAGAAGAGCATTCCTGATACTAGTGTAATTCCCACAAAGGCCAGAATAACCAGAGTTGGGGTGCTTCAGGGTTAAGACATAATGAGAACTCAGCAAGGCTGGAATAAAATTAGCTTTGTCAACTTGATCCCGTTTAAGGGAGTAGCCGTTCTTCTTGGCTAACACTGGTTCTAATCCTAGGCTGCGTTGCAACTTATGGGCCTCTTCCAGCCTTATACTGCAGGACAGACTGGCATGATCGCTGAGCAATAAAAGGCCATCTCAACATTTTCTAACAGCATGCCAAGATACTCAGATGCTAAGATAAAATCAATAACTGGCTCGCCTGCAGGGGAGATGCCCAGATTAATCTAGCACCTTGTTCAGTACGGTCAAATCAAATTTGACCATGTTATTATTGAGTGCATTTTCATAATCATTATGTTCAAAATGCAAAAGGGCTTCATTCGCATCATTCACCACATCGCAAACTGGTTTCCCTACCCTTAGGCAATGATGGACATTGAAGTCACTAACCCAAAGTAACTTCAAGGCCTTAGGGTGAGTATTACTGAGGGAAGAGAGGGCTTCCTAGAGCTCCACAGCCACTCCTGAGGCATTGCCATCAAAACAGTTGTTATCATAGTTGATAAATAACAGATCCAAGTCCCATCACACACAAAATAGTGGAAAAAAGGGGATTTATTGCAGAATTTTGTGACCCTCCTATTAAAGGTATTCGCAATCAAGATAAGTAGCCACCCTTTGGCTCTGTCTTCATTTGACCGTAGGGCTGGGGTATGATAGGAGCAGAACCCGTCCAAGTGATTGGGCTCGATCTCCCAGGCTTCCTGGAGGCAGAACACATGGAAGAGGGAAATTATGGTATTCCAACCTGGGTCATTTAACTTCCTCTTCAGGCCTGCAATATTCGAGGGCAGGACCCTGAATGACTCACAAGGGTGAACATTATTAAGGGACGGCCTCAAAGTACTAACAGATCGCCCCCCTTACGTTCCGGAACCCATAGGTCCTGTTAAGCGGGAGTCAGTCCATATCCTCCTGCTCATCCAAAGGTGCATAGTTGTTCTGAGAAACTGCTTCACGTACCATAGTCACTTTCGCCAGCAGCATAGGTTTTTGTAGGTGGCCGGCCATTGATTAAAAACTGCTGCCTGAGCGCAGGTTGGGCTATTGGTAGGTTTGTAAAAAAACGCCAATGGTAGGACAGAAATCTGAGAAGTCCTTGAGGAAGGTGGTGGGTGTTGGCTTAACAGGTTAGGTGGAATTATTGGGTTGCTTAAATTGGCCACAATACGATCACCAGAAATGGACTTAAGGATGGTGGAGTGGGTGAGGCCCTTTATTGTCATCAGAATGTTCTCAATAGAAATATAATTATAGCCCCTGTGTTGAGCTAGCCAATTACAAACTTTTAATATCAGTTGACCACTCGTCTCCAATTGCACTAGTTTCAGTCTAAGTGCATTTGTTAGAACCACACCAAAGGAGCACACTGCTGGGGGGAGATTCAATCTATTAATGCCCTTCCCAGTGTTGCACTTCCCTTGTCTCTGGACTCATCATTTGTGGATCAAGTTCCCACTCTCCACTTCTCAATCGGGGTGTTACCTTCCCTGGGGCTAGATGATGTGAAGTTGCTATCTGCGGTGCTAATTCCTGGGGTTGAGCAAGCTCTGCGGAATGATGGCAGCATGCCTCTGACCAAGCCTCGGGTGGTACATAACTGAATGAGTGGTTACAACACCTAGAGCTACCACCATGAGGCACGCTGTACACATTACCCAATGTAGGGTGGGCAACAAGGGGCGCCTGAGTGGGTTCTGTGACAAACTTTGGGGAAATAATGCTTAACAGTTGGATCACCTTTGCTTCTAAGGAAGCTAGTCTGTCAATAACTGGATTGAGATGCTGTCTAAATAGACCATTGAAGTGAGTACTAGGGTAGTCCAACATAGGAAAATTAAATATCGGTGACCCAAAATCCTACATAGCATGGGACCTGACGTCAACTAAGAGCCCCTTCTTATGTTGTGCACCCAGCTTTTTCCTTTTCATGGAGGGCTCCATGCCTGTTGAGCTGTCCCCCTGGTTAGCACTGCCCCTACATTGCCTAACAGGAGGGGATGAGAAACTGGAAAAAGATGTGCCTTCCTTAAGCCCTGTATCCTTTACTATGCCATCTGGAGTAAGCGTGTCTTACCCTTTGTCCCCCCAGCGAGAGGCGTCTTTCTGTAAGTTTGATTTATTTGCTTATGAAGCCTGCTGTGTGACCTATAAAGGAATCTATACAGGCTATTGTTTCCCCCCCTGTGGAGCCCCCTAATTACACCAATAATAGTGTGTTACAAAAGTAAGAAGCCCAACCTGACTCCGTCACCGATCGAAAAAGGCCAAAGGGGGGGCGGCCCGGCCTCAAGTGGCCGATGGCAGGCACAGGTGGGCCTAGTCTTGGCCTGGGCTGCACCCGGGCATGTCCCACCCGCATCCAGCATTCAAGCAGGCAACTTGCGCTATGTACCGCAGAGTGCGGCAGCCCCTCCTCCTCTTGTGGCTCAAGGGCTTGTGGATAATACAATCCGCCCCGGAGGCAGGGCACACCAGTAGTCTTCAGGTCCCGCATCCAGGCAGGCAAGTAGTGCTATGTAGTGTACAGTCTGACAGCCAGTCCTTCTCCAGTGGCTCAGGGGTTTGTGGATAATGCAGTCCGCTCAGAGGCATGGCACACCAGCAAGCTTTAGGTCCTGCGTGCGAGAGGGCAAGTAGCACAATGTAGCGTAGAGTCCGGCAGCCCCTCCTCCTCCTGTGGCACAGGGGTGTGTAGATATTGCAGTCCGCCCTAGAGGCAGGGCCCACAGCAGGCTTCAGGTTAGATATGAGTCATGTATCTGAGTCTTCTGTTCACTTGTCATTGTAGATCAGTTATAGGTTTTTATTTTGGTGAGTTGTTGTGGAACACATGCTTTTACATTTTGAATTCTGCAGATGTGCATCAATGTGTGGTGCTGCATTCCAGGCGTGAGAACATTTTGTGTACATATTTTTCTCATGACTGCAGTTATCAGTTCAATATGTGGGATAATCCATGGAAATGTGTTAGTGAACACAGGATCCATGTTAATTTTGGTGGAAACTGCGCGATTGTCATCTTCTGACCTACCTGTTCTCAGTGTAAATCACTTTGCACAGCTAATTTGCAGCTTTTAATTTAGGTGTCTTGGACAGCAATCCTAACTTTGTAATTTTGGCTAATTTAACCTTTGCTTGATCCGCCCCTACATATCTGCCTCACCATAGCAGTCACAGAAAGACACATGCATGCATTGTTAGGAAGTGAAAGAGTGAATAACTTTGTATCTACTGTTTTCTGCCAGGAAGAAAGTTACAGATCAATTCATTTATATAAACGAGACAGTGGAGTAGCAAGAGTGACATGGGCCCTATTGCAAGGAAGCAAGGAAAATTAGCCCTACACCCTCATCAGTCAGTTTAGCAATAAAATAAAAGCTATAAATGGAGTGCAGTGTCCTGGTGTCATTGCACCGGTTTTACTACTGATAGTGATGCCAATAAAAAGAGATATTTTAGCAAGTTACTTTCAGGTATTGTATTGTTTTGTATTGTATTGTATTGTATTGTATTTAGAACTTATAGAGTGCATAGCTACCCTAGGGCATCCCAGCGCTATTGTGTACTACACATTACACAGCGGTGACAATGTTAAACACCTGCCATCAGAAGTTGAGGGTTGCCAGGCAATCAGTGACCTTTCAATAGGCTGACACAAGTTTTTTATTTGCTCAATTCCTTTACCAGAAGTTTATATTTACTGCTGTACATGATGTTTAAATGGACCTTCAGTTGCCTGTAGTCATAGGATGGTTGTACGAAATCAGCTTTTTTTGCATGGCCACCCCAGATTTTTTGCCTTTTTCAGCACCCTAATTTTGTTTGCTTTAGAACTCTGTGCATGTTACCCCTGCTTACCAAGAGTATAGTGCCTGTGCTCCTCTTCTAAAGATGGATACATTGGCTTACTCCTGTTTAACATGTTTAACATGCTTAACTTGCCCATAAACCTCTAGTATATTGTGTACGAAATGCACCCATGGCCTCGAGGTTAAGTGGCCCTAGTGGACTGCTGTTCCTTTAGTGTTATCCTCAGAGTGGGCCTACAAACCATGGTTTCAGGCCTAGCATTGTAGCTTGACTGAAGCATTGTACAACCTGCAATGCAAACATTAATTTGACAAGCAAAGACCTCCCTGTTGAATAATAATTCATCACACCTATGTAGGTCATTCAGCCCACATGGCAGGGTGCATAACATTTAAAAGTAGAATGTGTTTGACATTAGGAATGGTATGTTCCCCCAGTGACAAGGCCTAAAACCACATCATCACTGGTCAGGCTGTTTCTGGCACACAGGAAAAGTCAAAATATAGACTATACACTTTATGCTATGACTCTTGACTTGTACTAGCTACAGACCTCATCCAAAGATATATTTGTATATTTAATAAACATTTAATTTGATGGTGAAGTTGGATTTTTATGAACTATATTGGGAATGTAATTTGTAGGAAGTTACCTTTACTCTGCCTGAAGCTGCTAAAGGATAATTTGCATTAGATCCCAAGCAGCTGCCTAGCCTGTACTTGACCTGACTGACAGAATTGGTTTTAAGTGACCACAAAGGAGGGGACTGCTCATTACCGTGGCCTCACCTCTAGATGGGCACACAGGCTCGGTACAAGGGGAGAAGGTTTTACCCATCTTGGATTTTGGGGATAATTTACACTGTGGGATTGTTTGTAGTGGAGCACACAGGAACTACTGCAAAAGTGGGTAGGGTTGCCCCTGGGAACTTTAACCCCATTGGTTAGTGAAGAGTCAGGACCCCTCCCACTAGCTGATGCATGTATAAAGCATCCCATTGCACCATCCGCAGAACATGTTCTGGACCTGTGGAATATCAGAAGAGGATTGGACCTGCTGTCTGTGACCTGATAGAAGACAAGGAGGAATGGACCTGCTCCCTATTGTACCCAGGACAAAGACGTGGACTAAAAGGGACAGCTGGCTGACATACTGGGTGGCCACAGGAACACAACAGGCTACAAGAGGTACATTCTTTGAATTACCCAGCTACTGGACCTGGACTGGACTTTGCTGTCGATCTCGGCATGACACCCTGATGGTTTCTATGTGCTTCCTGCTGAGGTCCTAGGGACCTTAAAAGTATACTACTGTGACTAAGGGGCACCAGATTAAAGTTTTTAAACTTTTGAAAACATTTCTTCCAGAGTATCAGCTGGACCTGCTGGAAAAAGTCTGACTGGCTGTTCCACAGTGTTAGATAGGATTTCAGCTTCATCCTGCTCAAAGATCCCAGCACCTTTGGAAAAACGAGCAATTCGGAATTTGAAATTTTTCAACAAGACACACTCCAAAGCTCCAGATTACGAGTGTGACCAACCTGCTTTCACGTATCTGCTTTCAGTTTGCACCAGCTATAGTTTCAGCAGCATCCCACTTTGGGAGAATTTTTCTTCTCAAAAAGGGACAAAGTCCAATTCTGCATTGGTACTTTGAAGAAATGTTAATGCTTTTCTTCAACTAAGTGACAAATTCCCTTTCTGAAGAGTGACAGAGAAATGTTTTTGTACTTTCTGACTTCCAGACTGTCACCGGGACCAATCCACTTGGTATTTCGAACCCGTGATCCATCTCGGTTGGCCTGCAATCACACCTAGGTTCCCTGCTACCGCTTCCATAGACTGTCATTGGTGCTATTTTTACTTAAAACCTATCCCCGGTTACCCTTATTGAATTTTTGTTGTTTTGGTTTAATTTTGGTTAGTATGTTTTATTTTTATAATTCACTTTAGATTTTTTTTTCTTTTTTGGTGTTTTGACTTTAGTACTTTTGGGGTACTGTGTAAATATTTTACACATTGCCCTAAATTAATTCTGTCTGCCCTGTGCCATAGGCTCCAAGCGGTTGAGCTAAGGTTAATTTAGTGACTTTGAGGGCTCACCCTGACAAGAAGTGTTATTGTTGCCCTGAGGTGGGCAGTCACCCACCCTAAATAATAATCCACTTTCTATGTTTTCATATTCTCATTTTGTCCGAATTAGCTACTTTGTTTTGCAATTTTATTGAGTGCAAACTTGGCCGCCCCCCTTCACAAAATTTTTATTTGAGGCATGAGGGGATTACTTGATTCACCCAGATTACAGAATGTTGAACAATGTGAACCTATTTCCGAGTTCCAAGGTCACAGCTCTAGCCAGTCTTTGCCATTATATTCAGGGCTTAAAGCAAGGCAGGTTCTTCTTGGTCTTAGGTCTAGCAGTAATTAAACACAGACTTTAAAAAGGGCCCATGTCTGGCCAAATGTTCATGTCCATAACTTTAAAGAAAAAACCCACTGATCAATTTTTCAACAGATTTTGTAAAAACCCTTGAGGTAATCATTGTGAGTAAGGTACTCCCGATTTACATTTCATTTCATGTTTTACTTCATCTTGCAATTCCAGGGGTATTTACCTTTTCTTTTACAAATTTTGTCTTTGTGTAATATTTTTTCATTCAACATATGACTTTTGTATAGAGCATACTGTAAACTGAGTCACCTCTTTGTGTCTGGGTGAGTTTAGGCTGTGAGTGGATATTCATGATAGGGCACAGCTGAGAGCTTTGGAGCTGAAGTTGAAGTCAGTGCAAGTTTCTCACAGTGCCTTCAGTGGGTGAGCCTACATGCACATCCAATTTTCTGTCTCTCTGCAGAGCACATCAAGTGATGGCCACATGTGACAATTGTGATTCTGTAAGAAAGTGTATGAACGAGGTACATAGCAAACAACACAATAACAATATCAAAGGAAAACAAAAGCAGTGCTTATATTGTATGGGTTGGGGGTGAGAATAGTTAAGTGGAGGACATGAAAGGAGGAACATGCAAAAGAAGATAGTGAAAGTGCTGAAGAGGAAAGAGATGACGTGGAAAATATCCATAGATAGGATACCAGAATGATGTGGGGATTAAATGGGTTAAGGATCTAACAAAGGGAGAGACTGGATGCCAAAGTCATCTGAATGGGAGTGATTGACCCTCTGTGAAGACCACTAACCTTTCCATAGATTCATATTTTCGGAATTGTAACATTTTTCAATTCGAGTTATGCACAACAGAATTATTGTTGTTACTTGTTTGATAGTAGTGCCAAGCATTGGCAAATCCAAGAGGTCTAGTTTGTTTTGAGCATTTGTCCATTTTATTGTTATGTGTCTGAATGCAATAACAGAAAATGCATGGAGAGGCAAATTGTGCTCATTGGAATAAACCATGCCCTTAAATACACTGGCCATGCCTCTTGGAAAAATTCTTGTTACGCTTTTACGACCTTTTAGAGACCCATATCTTTTTCATCTCATTTAAAACACTCCCTATATCTAATCTTTTTAAGGACATTTTTAGCAGGAAAAGCTGATGACAAAAGCAGTGTAATTTCAACATAGCTAGTGACTATGACACAAATTTGACGTCTAAAGTTTTAGGCCTTCAAACAATATTTAATGCTTTGTTCTTCTGTCAAGGCCTATTTTATACAGATGGCTGCAGAAAGCCTAAGGCAATATTTCATATCTGGGACCTTAGTCAGACAGAGGTTCATTGCCCCAAAAGCGCTGTGGCATAGACTAGATTGGAGGAAGCCATCTTTAACTATGTGGGTGTGTCAGAAGTTTACTTTTTCTGAAAGGATCTGAAGCAAATGTATGTGGTGAGAAAAACAAAAAAGGTGAGAGTAGAATGCTTTAGTTCATCAGCATCAAAATAGCTTTATTTCGGGTGAAGCCATGAAAGCACAAATACCATTCATACAAAATTACAAGATAAAAAATAAAGAAATAATTAAAATAACCATAACAGATAAAGGAGGTCATTACGACCTCGGCGGTCTTTTTGCAAGACCGCTGAGGGACCGCCGTGCGGAAGACCGCCTGTGCAGGCGGTTTGCCGCTCGGCGTATTATGACTGTTGGCTGCTCTCCGTCGTTATTCCGACGGAGAGCCGCCAACAGCCATACTTGCGGGCGGCGGGGAAGTGGAGGTTGCTCCACCGCCACGCCAACAGAACACCGCCCAGCGAATCACGTCCTGTGATTCGCCTTGGCGGTGTTCTGTTGGCGGTGTGGTGTCGGCGGAGCTGGCCCCATGTCTCCCGTCCCCTCCCGGAGGATCGACAGACCAGGCTATTTGAAAAATAACAGTACGAAGCCTAATAAAAAGCATTTAGAGCAAAGTGCACAGAGGCTCTAAGCTGCCAGCAAATGAATAAAACACATCCCGGGCAAAGTGCACAAAGGCCTAAAGCCTGAAGCTAATGCGCAAAGGATACGTAAAACTAACCACACTACACCCTCCCCTTGTCGGTAGCAAGTGGTTCCAATAATATAAAAGTATGCCCCAAATACAAACAATACATAAAACTATATATTTCGACAAGGTCAGAAGACAACAAAGTCATAAATTTAGGAAACATGTGACGATAAAGCCAAATTCAATAGAGTTCCTGATCCTCAACATACCCCGCCGATGTCACATCTCCCCCCACCTGAAGGACCTCCACTGGCTCCCCGTGGAAAAAAGCATCACCTTCAAACTCCTCACCCACGCACACAAGGCATTACACAACACTGGACACACCTACCTGAACACCAGACTCAACTTCTACGTCCCCACATGTCAACTCCGCTCTGCCAACCTCGCCCTCGCCATCGTCCCCCGAATCCAGCGCAAGACCTCTGGCGGCAGATCCTTCTCCTTCCTCGCCGCCAAGACCTGGAACTCTCTCCCCACCTCACTACGCCAGACCCAGGACCTCCTCACCTTCAGGAGACTCCTCAAGACATGGCTCTTCGAACGCTAGCAGCACTCCCCCCCCTCCCCAGCACCTCGAAACCCTGTCAGGTACATAGCGCGCTTTATAAATTCACTGATTGATTGATTGATTGAGTGTCAATTTTGCAGGAGAGAAAAAAATCCAATTGTCAGACAGAAGCAATAGAACGTAGGAGCTCCTCCACTTCGATATATGTTAATATTGGAAGATCCACGCCACAAAGTACCATGGAGCAGGTGTGTTCCAAAGCCCCAAAACCATCCATGGCGCCGCCAACGTTTGGTCTGGCTCTAATATTTAGGTCTGACTGACTCTCTCGTTCTCATATATATTTTGACTCCTCGGTTCCGTACGCGGAGACGTCCGTGGGGCTGAGGGTTTCCGCCACCACGGGATAGGTACATCCTATTGCTTAGTGGTTGGTTGTTCAAGCTTGAACTTTGAAAGGAAAAACCCAGATATTGGTGTGCCTTCTCTGACCTAGAGCTATTATTTTTTTTAACAAATGGCGAATCCTAATGTAGTGAATATAGCAATCAATATGTGTCACCCGCTCACATGACATCTGGTAGCACATGGACTGACGGTCCAGGGGGGTCCGGTCACTTTTGTGGTGGACGCCCATGCAGCCTATAGAACAGAACTTTTTTATTCTTGGGTCGTATTTCCGGCAGTTGATGGGGGTACAAATACTTTTCACGAATACACTGTTGCGAATGTCCCTGGACAGTACAGGGCTTACGCATACTTAGAGATACCTTTATCTTATCAAGAACACCATAATTGGCTCGATGGCGCCCTCCCACACACAGTAGCACAAGTTAGGTTAGGTCCACTAAGTAATGATGGTCCTACCTGGCCTTTAATGGCTACATATACACCTCATCCTGCGGCTGCTCAGTTGCCAGTGGTTGAAGTTCGTCGTTTATATACAGACTTAACGGCTACATATAGCGATTAGTTCAGTTTGTAATGCAGACCTTAAATACTAATGCAGCGCGCGCTGCTCCGGCGCACCCACAAGCAGTGGTTCCCGGTATTAATCCAGCCACTGTACACTCAGTTATGGGTAAAGTACCGGCTAAACGTGAGGAGACTCCATTTTGGCTGGCGCAAAAAATTAATACGCTGGAAGCAGTATTTCCCCACATGGGACCTCAGGATAAACATAGAATATTGACGATGTGTTTGCCTTATGGCATGGTTCCTCCGGTGGACCTTTGTAATACCTGGGGCACGGTGTTTGCCGCCCTCTACACTACAGCACACGGTACACCGACATTAGCTAATTTACCGGAAGTGCCTAAACAAATTCAAGATGAATATGGGCTGCCCCTGCCTTAGATTTGGGCATGCAGTTAATGGGCAATTTTGCAGCGGTTTCTTCTATTATTTTGAGTAATCTCAAGGGAGAGGCAGTAGCACTAGCAGTGCGAATGCGTCTTCGGGATGTTCCGCAGATTGATCAGGAGCAGGAACTTCCGAGAATAATAGCAGAAACATTTTCTAGTATTGGTCGCGATAGCCTAGGGGCTAGACCACAAAAACCCCAATTGCAGGGTAAAAATAATAAAGATAATGCTAAACAGCAGCAACCTGAGGGTACTAAAAAGCGCTGGGAAAAGAAACAGCAAACACCTAAGAAAGATGGGGGACACTCTCCGCAACCGGAGACCCCACAGAATAAGTATAATCTCAGGAATAGGGATAATTTGAAGACGCCTGATAGATATCAGTATACTGATACACACCAATCTCATTCCTTTCAGGACTCCTCAGAGAAGAGAAGTGAGAGAGGTGGGCGGTCAGAGCGGAGGACGGAGTACGTGAAACCTAGACAGGATTCACAACGCTCAACAGAGGTTTCTATTAAACAAGAAGAGAAACCGCCTCAACAGAAACAGCAATTTAAGAAGAAGAAAGTGGCAGCAGTCTCAGTTAGACATGCCGCTCAAGAAGAGAGTTCTCTTGACGAACAAGACATGGGCGTTAGCACTGTTAGACAGCGCGGCAGAGGTCACAATAGTTCGCCGGAGTCTTCTAGAGCATCTGGAGGTGAAAGCAACTGATGACTTCATACAAGTCGAAACGGCGGATATGCGTGTCTCTGATCCTGATAGGGTTTATCAAGTGACTCTACAATTAGAAGGGGACATTGACCGCATTGTACACGCCATCTTTTGGGACCATGTGGTAAAATCATATGGTGTTCTGCTGGCCGAACAGGATTGGCCACCTGACTTTGTTCGCGACTGTCCGGTTGGGGAGGAGGTTATTACAACTTCCTTCTCACCACTTGTTCCGCGAGAACTAGCGGAGTCCTATAGTAAAACATGGGCTCTAGCACAGGCTCCCGCCCTATATAGAAATAACGTGGGGTGGGATAGACAATCACCTTATCATGTAATTCCCATAAAGGGCGAACCTCAGCCACAGCCGCAGTATCCTATCAAATTTGAGGCAAGGGCATCGGTTAGGAAAATTCTTACACAATTGGAGTACCAGGGTGTAATTGAGCCCTGTGTCTCGCCGATGAATAATCCCTTATTTCCGGTTGCTAAACCGGACCTTTCATATAGGATAGTGGTGGATTACAGACATTTGAATAGTCATACACGCACATATGCAATACAGAATTCACATAGCGCAGCGCTTATGAATAATATAGTACGTAAGAAATACAAAACAACGTTAGATATCTCGAATGGATTTTTCTGCCAAAATATAGCGCCCGAAAGTCGGGACTATACCAGTTTTAGTGCGTTTGGCTCTCAGAAAAAGTTTTGTTGTTTGCCTCAGGGGTATAAGAATAGCCCAGGACTGTTTTTGGTTCGTGTGACTGAAATGCTACACGAGTTGGACTCTGAAGCGTTATCATATGTTGATGACATATATCTGACAGACAATGAGATTCTGCAACATCTAAGGCGTGTATCGCGCATTGTTGTGGGGTTTGCTGATATTGGCTATAAGTTTAATTTTAAGAAATCAAAGATTGCCTTCCTCAGCGTCATTTTCCTGGGATATGAGTTGTCGAGTGAGGGCAAGAGCTTAGCGCCACATTTTTTGGAGAAATGTGCTTTATTGCAGCCTCCTAATACGGTTCGGAAGCTCCAGTCATCGTTGGGGTTTCTGAATTTTGGCAGAACTTACATTCCTGATTATGCTACGCATATAAAACCCTTATACAAATTGATTCGCCCAAATTTTTTGAGTAGATTTTGGACGATTGAGCATACACACATACTACGAGAGTTACAGACTGATCTCTTAGCAGTTAAACACTTACACACACGGGACAATAAGACACATTTAGTCATCAGGGTGATACCTGGGGCTGTTGGGTTTACGTATGTCACCTTTAATGAGGGTGAGACCGTCCCGATTGCATACAAGTCCCACTTGTATTCTGCTTCAGAACAACGATTTGCACAGACTGAGAAAATACTCACTGCAGTACAGATGGCTGTGATTAAAGAAAGACCGCTTGCACAGGGACAACGCATCATTGTCGTTTCCCCGATTCCGGCCTTAGAGGCTGTTACAAAAGCGAGTGTTCCTAATTCGAAAGCTTTACACCCGCGATGGATACAATGGGCTACGTCTTTGACAGCCACTGATGTAGATTACATATTTGACCCTAAACTGCAGACTCAAGAATTTCTTCAATATGAAATGGAGTACCCAGTTCCTGCTGGTACGTTGCCTATTGACCAATATCAGGTGGTCATGTATACCGATGGCTCTGCGCAACCAGCGGTTGGGACTAAACAACAGTATTCTGCTGCATGTGCAGTGGTGAGCGGCACTATGGAGGGGGAAGTGTTCTGCCCCCGACATACTTACACTAAAACCTTGGGGGATTGCACGGCACAGCTGGCTGAGCTCAAAGCTCTATTGTTAGCGTTGGAGCACGCGGATCCGGCGATTTTGACCTTGCTGGTCTGTGACTCCTACTACTGTGTTCAGTCTTTCAATGAATATCTGCACTATTGGAAGTTGAATGGGTTCAGAGATTCTAAAGGCAACGCCAATAAACATAAATTGTTGTGGGGTAAGGTTGCGGATCTGAAGGAAACGCTTCCTAAGGTCCATGTTGTGCATACACTTGGACACCAGCGCGTTGGAATACACGTTGCTGGGAATACTTTGGCTGATGAAGCCGCAAAGTCGGCAGTGGCTGTCGCCACTGTGGCCGCAGTGACTTGTTTGAGTTCCAAACCAGACACAGAGATTTCGGCTTCCATAAAGGCTACGGCTGATGGCATGCCATTTCCTAAAGGATTTCCTTCTAAATATGGTTACTGCTTGAGTAGTGCGCTAAATGCTGTTGTTAATATTCCAGGCATTGGTGTACGTGAACTACCCAATAAAATTGAGAGACCTCGATTAATTTCTGCAGAACATGAGGGGGTGGCATCTGCACATGCTGGTGTGGCTGCCACGATTTCACTTTTACAGGCTCGTTACTGGTGGCCTGGTCTCTATAAAGAGACAAAGCAGTGTGTCCTTTGTTGTGACGTTTGTCAACAAATTAAAGCTTCGTCGGCTAGACGCCCGCAGCAGACGCCCCTTCTGATTTCAAATAAACCTTTACAGTGTGTGTACTCGGATCATTGTGGTCCGCTGACACCATATAGTGCATACAAATATATATTGGTTGCTGTAGATTCGTGCTCCAGATTTGTGTGGGTATGGCCACAACGCTCGGCTGATGCTCGAACTGTTATTAAAGATTTGCGCATCTTTGCCGATACATTTGCAGTTGCGGCTTTTCATTCGGACCAGGGCCCTGCTTTTGCCTCTAACGCATTCAGGGACACCATGGCGTCGTTGGGGGTCCAACTCCAATTCTCGTCTCCATTTCATCCCGAGGGAAATTCTGTTGTGGAGCGTTTAAATCGTGATTTAAAGCAATCCTTAATGGCCAGAGTTATAGGTACGGGTCATGGTTGGCTAGCCCACCTGTATGGAGTACAGAGAGCACTTAATAACTTGCCTAGAAGGTCACTGGGGGGTCGTACTTCATATGAGTGCCTGTTTGGAACACAAATGTATGTTCCTGATCTAGATGGTCCTGGTGTGGAGGCGGCGGATACGCCCTTTGACATAAATGATCGTGTCACTGTTTTGCAGGATTTACAACAATTCCGTGAAGATAACTCTTCTGCAAGTGCTGCCTCCTCAGGAATTAAGGATGAGCCAGTAACTCCTACTGGTTGGATACCCAGGATTGGGGATCTAGTGCGTGAAAAGGTCGCAGTAAAGAAAGAATTTGGTCCTTCTTATCGAGCACCTGTCCCTGTTTTAGAGGTTAGCGGCACGAGAACTGTGATTTTACCGCCGCTGCAAGGGGCCAAAGGAAATCGCTTTGTTTCCATTGATAATGTCAAGTTACAACATGTGGCCGATTCTGCACAGCAGACCAAGAGGGACACCCAGTAGTTCCGGAATCCCTCTCACTACTGGGGAAGAAGTCCTGCTACAGGTGATTTACACCGACGCTGTTTCCTCTCCGAGCATGGGGAGGGTGGATGATGATCTTGCGATTGTTCCACAGACGACGATTAATATGGAATCTTTTGATCAAGTTGCTGTACGTTCTACTGATGTTTCTGAACATGTGGTTTATAGCGTGCCTAGGCGAGAGCCTCCATCTGCTTCTTTGTTCACAATTGCACCTTTTGCAAGAACTGCCTCTGGCTGCTTCAACGACGCTGATGATGCAGTGTCTAGCTCATCGTCCTCGATATCTTCTGTCCGAGGTCCACATAAGCTGCTGGGTTGGCTTAAATGCACATATTTTATTTTTCCTTGGAACTATTTGTGGCTTTTTATGGCTGTAATGACTCTTTTTTTATGGTTGGGATTTGTGGTTACTTTTTTTCTAGTAATACATGGTCATTTTCTTCCTGATCGATCTGACATTGAGCACGTGGAGACTGTGTTAAGACCACATTTTTCGTCTCATATGGTTCGAAGAGACTTGTCCAATGTAAACATTTCTGCAATACCGATTCCGGATGGGATTGTGTGGGATAAAGTAATGTTTGATATATATGGTCCCACTGAATTGATTCAAATACCGTATGTCCTCAAGTTATCAATGAATGATATTGTTATACCAGCCATTGTTTCTGATGATTGGGATGTGAAGACAGTAGATTCTCTGCTAACAGATTTGCAATATTATACTGTCTATGACGATGAAGATGCTTACCAATTTAGGGATAATCATGGTGACATGTTTTGCTACAACTATTATGGACACCACTTTATTCATAAAGCTAGTAGCCCTAAGTCCATATTTAATTATGTGCAATGGGAACATTACTCGACTCCTCCACAAGGGAGTTCGGAAACGTATTATGATAAATTTGCATATTTTTCTGGGCATAATCAACGAAATGCTAGGTCTTACTATTTTAAAGTTACTCCGTATTCTAATAAGCAAATGTTATTGACCGATACTAAATTACTGTATTCAAATTTGTTTGTATCTAAACTTTCGGTCGATGGGTATGAATACTGGTTTAAGACTGTTGACTTGAAAAGTGTTTGGGGTACGAAAAATTGGCAGATGCAAGGCAGGGACACATTATTTAGAGCATGTATTATCCCTGTGCAGATGATTTTCCTCAATGACACAGTAAAACAGACTAGCTGTTTGGGCTTGGCGACAATTAGAGAGTTAAATTTGCCTAGTATACCTGTCCCTTCCAAATTAAACAACTGGCAGCACTATGTGAATGCTACTTTTAGTGAATTTACACATTGGGTCCAGAATGGTACGCTTAACACTTCATCGATACATCCGGGCAGGTGGTTATTATGGCCTATAGACACTAATAAGTGTCATCAACGTTTTGTCACCTCTTCAGGGGGGTTCAGGACTAGTAGGGCAGACCCTCGTTACATTTCACCAGAACATGCTGATATTATAACTACATACAGCGTGGGGAAGCTTTTTCAGCAATGGTTGAAGTCATCCACGCTGGATGCAGCTAAGTCACATCTCACGTTACTGTCTAATGATACTGATTTACAAGATTTTTTGTCAGGTCCCAAGGTACCACGGAAGAAAAGGTTCTTATACGAAGTTTATAATGAGATTTGGAAGCTTTCACAACAGGAGGCTGCAGCCCGGTTGAGGCAGATTGACCAGGAAAACCTGATGCAGACTTTGTCTGTTGTTGATAATGGCATGCATACCCTTTCTGACCGTGTTTACACAATTGACAGCATTGTTTCCTCTGCTATTGACATTATTAAATCGGACATGTCTTCTTTATATCATGGGCAGAGTCAGACGCGGTCCATCATGCAGCTGGGTTGGACTCTTCAGACCTTGAAGGCAGGTCGCGTTCCATGGCAGCACATTCTTGCCAGAGAGATCTTTGTCTCCTTTAATTTGACTCGTCAACAAAAGCTGATGGCTAAAAAGGAAGCGACATATGTTATGTTGAATATTGAGAAATTGGAGAAACTGCCTTTCACGGTGGCTGAGATTCCGTCAGCTGAGTGGTTGATTCATGGGGTTATTAATTTGCCTATCTCCACTCTGAAATTTACTTCTTGTTTGAAGCACATTCTGGTGGGTAGATATGAACTATTGGGAGACAGTTACATACACGAGGTGTGGGAGCTTCCCTTTCAATACAGATTGATTTTATTAGGGGAGGGGGGTAGGGT
The DNA here is from genome assembly GCF_031143425.1 of Pleurodeles waltl. Classification (NCBI taxonomy): domain Eukaryota; kingdom Metazoa; phylum Chordata; class Amphibia; order Caudata; family Salamandridae; genus Pleurodeles; species Pleurodeles waltl. The sequence goes on along the minus strand of NC_090439.1, from coordinate 297,733,854 downwards.
GGTGTTGTGTGTTGTGTGCGTGCATGGGGGTGTGGGTGTGCGTGTGTGTATGTAGAGGGGGTGTGTGAGTGCGTGTATGCTTGCAGGGGTGTTGTGTGTATGGGAATGAGTGCGTGTATGGCTGTGGGTATGTCTGTATGGATGTGTGCGTGTATGTTTGAATGTGGGTGTGCGTGTATGACTGTGTGTGGATGTAGGCATGTATGTTGTGGTGTGTGCGTGTGTGTGTTGGTGGTGTCTGCATGCGTGTCGGGTGTGTGTGAGTAATGTTATGTTGGGGGTTGGGGTGGGGAGGGGGGCCCTGCCACTTTTGGGGGGTGGCAGGGGTGGTGGGGGGTGTAGGGGAGGGAGTCAGGTGGGGATGTAGGGGAGGGAGTCGGGTGGGGATGTAGGGGTAGGGAGTCGGGTGGGGGTGGGGGAGACCCCTATCAGTGCCAGGGAAAGAATTCCCTGGCACTGATAGTGTTTACCGCCATGGATTTCATGGCGGTTCCAACCGCTGGAAATCCACGGCGGTAAGCCGGGTCAAAATACCGCCGGCGGTTTACTGATGGCCGCCAGGCTGGAGACCCAGGTCTCCAGCCCGGTGGTCGTCTCCGCCCTGGGGGGTGGGCGGGACGGAGAACCGGCGGTTGACCATGGCCGTAACCGCCATGGTCATAATACACCAAGGTAAGACCGCCAGCCTGTTGGCGGTCTTACCGCCGGTTCTCCGCCATCCGCCACGGTTGTAATGACCCCCTAAGTTTCTTAAAACTGTTGTAACATATTCAGTCGGCTCATTTCAGAATTAACAACCCGTCCTACGAAGTTTCCACATAGCACCTAAGAATTTGGCCATTGGGACAAAAAATTAAGAATAAGAGTCTGACCTCAAGATACAAAGTGCCACAAGATGACTGTGTGTTGTCCACAAATAGAAGCCAACAAATGACTATGTTGATGGGTGTAGTAAGAAAAAGCAAAGAGAATGCGAGCAACACTTTCTTTTGAAGAACATGCTAGGCAGACATCTGTAGCCCCAGCAGATCAACCCACAGTAAATGATCTCACGGGCAAGGTCCCCACTGTGAACTGCAAGTACAACTTCCAGTCCAAAGGTGCTGTAATCAGATCCCAAAATGGTTCATAGCCTATTGTAGGCTTAAAACAACAACATTCTAGGAACAACCTTCCTGAAATCACCCACCTCTATCATTTCCCAAGAGGGCCTTCAAAACATTCTTTGGGAGAAAGATGAGGGCGCAGGATGGTCCCAGAGATCTAATAGACCAAGTGTTTAAAGTAGGTTTTTAATGTTGCAAAGCCATGGGACTGCATGAAATTGATCTACATCCATAATATCCTCTAATGCCAACGTGTAATGAGCCAGTTCTGGGGTGGTCCACAGCCGCCTCCAGAACATCAGTGGTCATAACCTGGCTTTGCCCATATCGCAAAGAAGTGGATGCAAAGGGGTACAGAGCAGAAGAAATGCAAGGCTGTGGATACATAAGTTCTTCACAGATGTAAGAGGATCAAGGTTAGAACAATCCCATAACTAGGCCCCATAAAGGACGTCAGCCAGAGCTTTAAGATCATATATGCATAGAGATGGAAGGATTTGCTTGCTGTAAGAAAAACAATATTCATTGTGAAGTGCACCCATAATTTGTCTGAGCTTCAAAGCAGCTTTGTCAAGATGAGGTTTCCAAGACATAGATTTAGAAAGCGTAATACCCAGATATACAAAACAAGCCACCACCCTAAGAGGATTCCCCCCTTAACCACTCTTCCCTTAAAAGACTTGTGGGGGCTGAACAACATCACCTTAGTTTTGTTTGTGTTTTCTCTAAGACCAAAGTGGAATAGAACTCTTCAAAACGTTGGAGGAGCTTCTGCAAACCACTCAGGATTTTGGAGATCAAAAAAGTATTGCCTGCAAAAAGTAGAATCAGAACTTTATTTCTGGGTAACAAGGGAGCGTCTGCATTGATCGACGCTAAGAAGGAGACAATATCATTGATATATAGTGAGAAGAATGTGGGGGCCAGAACAAAGCCCTGATGCACACCATGCAGGACTGGCATTTCCTCTGTCAATTGATCCTGGTTCCCTCACCTCACTTGTGCTACGTTTCCTTCATGTAAACGTCTTAGCAGGGACAAAAAGTCAGACGGGATTTTAATTTTGGATAACTCCCACCAGAGAGGAGTCCTTGGAACCTAACTGAATGTGAATCAAAGATCTACAAATGCAACATACAAAGATCCCTTACCTATGGTGAAAGTGCGCCAAAAAATAACTTCTTTAATTAACTTCAGCTGTCGTTAATTATGCTGGGTCAGATTCTAATCCATTGTTTTTGTATACTGTGCTTTTTTGGACCGGGATCAGCATTATGCAAAATCATCTGTGATCCTTCTCTGTTCGGAACAGTCTCTCCTGACTGCCAACCCAAAACCACTCTAAATTGGAACATGAGCAATCACATATGAATTACAGGCTTGTAATCCCTTCTCTGTGAGGTGCAGCTTGAGTCTTATGCTCAGTGAGCAAAGGAGACACATGCCTGCATAATATTGGTGTAGCCAGGTGGCCACTGGCCCAAAAACATGAAGGAAAATGAGTGCCTCTCGGTCCTCACTGGATAGTCATAGTTATGGTGGGCTATCACACATTGAATGCTGATACCATTGCACCTGATGCACCACTGATAGCTACAACACTCAGGTATACCCGTTGTATGTCTCCTTAAGAAAAGCAAGAGAAGAGCTGAAAGGAATGCTTAAATTAGTCTCAGCCTCTGTTGATTTATTTGACTCACATTGCCACTTCATACAAGGACTAATCATATACAACTCAGCTTTAGTACTGCTCTGGGGATGCTGGTGTACCCGGTTTGTGGCCTGGTAGTTTGGGGTGGACTGCCCCTTATGGAGCAGGCTGCTAAAAAAACAGGCAAGCAATAAAACAATGGTTTGAAATGCAGTGTTTCTGAGAAATTCAAGGAAGTGTGTGGTGCAAACACATTAAAATATTGTTTGTTAATTCAATTGGCTCATATCCTTATTTTTTTAAACCAATTTTATTGTCTACTGTATTTTTACATGACATGATCATCGAAATGTGACAGGTATCACATAGGCTTCAAGGCATACATTACTAATTATTGTTAACGCAGAAATTTTAACGAGATTATTAATGATTATTCATGTATCCTGAATGTTGAAATTGCATAGAAAATGTAATAACGTAGGTAAAAATAATGCAAGCATTTGAAGGTGCGCCTACCAGTGTTCACAATGTGTAATTATTAATGGCTTATTAATATGAAATGATAAACTTATATTTGAATAATGCAGTAATATGTCATATTAAGGGTTATGCATTATGTATGCGCTTTACTAATTGTAGGCCTTATCTTAGAGAGGTCTAGGCCTAGTTGCATGGCCTCATCCCAAGCCGCATTGCTTAGGCATTTTATAAAAATGGATGCTTAGAGAATTAAATTATGATTTGCCACTGGGCTGACCAAATGCTCAGAGCTAAAAGTCTTTCTCATGAGAACTCCTTGCTAGGAAAGTATGTACTAGCTAGTTCAACAATGTTTAGTGTAATACTGCCTGGACTATAAGCTGCAACAAAATTGTTACCTGATGAGTGCAATAATGAGAACAGAAGAGATGAGAGCCAATCATCGACCTGTGAACCATGTACTAGAAGAATTGTAGATTTGAGGGTTTAGTTTCATTGGACTGAATGCAAACATACGATCCCTTGACCAATAGGGACTTGGGAAGTAGTTTTAGGAAATCTATCTTAGCCGGACTGCACCAGGAAAAGAAAAGAAATTCTCCACATTCTTCTTGAGAGTTTAGCCCCTATTTTGCCCATATTTCCATCTTGAGAATTGACATGCTTAACTTCATGCTTAAAGAGACTTTGCCTTTTCTGAACTTTGATGCCGAATCCTGATACCTAGCTTACCGACTGATGTCCTGAGGACGAAGACTGTCACTGCTTGCTGATCCAAACTGAGATAGGTATATTGACTATGATACTGTTTGCCATGTCTATTTGCTTTTGTTTCTAGGTACCAACCGCTATTTTGACAGACCCCTACTTAGATTTTTTCCAAATTTGTGTTGACTAAATTGTTTTGCATGGAGCCCAAACATACTATTCTAATCTGATGTTAGTTGGAGTGCTCAATAATGCAGTTCAATACATGAAATAACCATTGATGTCTTTTCCTTGCTGAATCTAAAAGTATGTAATATCGTTTGCGCAGTTATTCTTGCTATTAATTTGTACTGTAGCCTAAGAATTCCTAGTAGCTCAAGCTTTGATTAGATTTGATTAGTCTTTCTCCGCTTTGGTCAGCCAGTGTTGTTTCTATATGCTTATCATTTGATCTTGAGCATGAGTTACTTGACATTAGCATTGTTAATTTAGGGAAATAAACATTCTAACTTTTACATAAGGGTGTTGTTAATCATGATTAGAAGGTCTTGGTGTGTGACAATTACTGACTCTTATTGATTACTAATGTTATAGATTATTAATCTGCATGTACGGGATATATGGTGGGAAAACCTCGAAGCGAGTCAAAAGGTTCATCGACCTATTCGCGTCTCCTTGTAAGTTTACTTAATAAGGTCTGACACGCTAACAGAGATGATAGCAGACTGATGGTTTGTCTCCTTAAGAGCCCATCAAAAAGGCCCTGTACATGTTTTGTCTGTCAAGAGCTTAAAATGACTTTCCCGGAATCTTGGCGCTTGCCAATGATTGTTTGAGGATGTTCTTGGCATTCTAGTGACAATGTGAATGAAGTGGGTTTTGCGCTTTAACAGCTTATGCAAATCGCAGGTGAATTGTGATGTTTGTGAGGGCTTAGGGAGTTTGTGAGGGCTAGAAGGAGTGTGCGTACTCCTGAGTTGTCGTAGTTTGGACTCTTGCTCTGAGCAGAAGGAGTGTGCGTACTCCTGAGTTGTCGTAGTTTGGACTCTTGCTCTGAGCAAGACTGCTGGTTTAAGGATGACAGTACTTTTGTTTGTAGGCGACTGAGTCTTTCCTACAACAAGTCGTAACTGTTGTCCCAACCTTATCGGCTCACTAGCAGCACCTCACCAGAAACACTATAGTAAAAGGTGATTTATGGCAGTCATTTACGCATGCACTCAAAATAAGATATCCCAGGGAATGTCATGGTTAAACGGAGATTACCCTTCTCTCACAGATATCTTTTGTCTCATACAAACAAAGGCAATAACACAGATGCAGTGAAGTTATAATAGTTTTTATTTAACATAACTGCAATTTGCGATAAGTTGCATGAACTGCAATGATTAGGATAATGAATATAGCAAGTAACAGTATTGTGAAGAAGAGAGTCATTGTTATGAAGACCCCCACCATTTTGCAATACATGAAAGAGATATATATAAGATTGAATATGCCCTAATAACCTAATGAGAATAGGCCTAACCTCCTACCTAAAGGAGAGCTGGGTTCGCTAAACCTAATCGGCCAAAGCCGTGTCCATGAGAGGAGCCCCAACCCTCGTTACCTTGGAATGAGGTCTCTATCTCAGACTCCGCAGGGACACGAAGACTGGGTCAGCGTCAAGATGACTGCAGCATCAGTATCAGCGATGGTGGCGATGCCCTCTGGTCGGAATCCCTCTGATTATCTGTCTATAGTGTGATGTATTTATACAGATCTACAAGGTCCCCTGACGTAGGTGTATTCCAAAACAATAGATAAAAGGCATGCTTGGGACGGCAATTAATATCAACAATCCCTCGAAAGTATAGAGAGGGAAAATCCCTAAGTGTGAACACCTACTGTTTGTTTGTCTTTGGTGCTTGACCTTGACGCCTTGGCGCAGTGACACTGATAATGTAACTCATAACAAGTGACCTAACTATGAACAAGGCAGCCATCTTAGAAGAAATAAATAATTAAATGGGCTAAGAGAGAGCAAGCTAAGTAGGTTAAAAGTCACTAGGTGATGGGGGCACGAGTCTACAGTGTGAGAGTAGGGAAGTTGTCAAACTTCACATGTGTGTGGCGCTTTGGGCTCATAAATTGTCCACGTGGTTGTTGGTATATGGACCCGGCGTGGTCTATGACTCCAGAGTATATTGAAAAGTGTATGCAACACTTGGTTTTTGTTGTAATTTGTCTGGTTTAATAGGTCGATCGGGCATGGTCGACAATTCAGGGTGTGAGTCAAAGTGATTGAAATAATTTTTTGACTGAGATCTGGCGATTCCTATGTGCACCAGGACAGACTCACTGATCAGTTGAGAGTGAAATTTGCGGGTCGAATTTTGGTTGCGAATCAGGGAAACTGAGAAAGGCGAGCTGGTAGAGCGAAATGCCGTCAGTAAAAAATCTGTGAAGTTTCTGAAGCAATTGTGTTACCTTACCAGTAGTAAATGGACAAATTGGGTTTTTGATTTTGGTTAGTGCTCGCAAGAAGTTGTATTAGTTTAGTGTGAATCTGAGTTTGGGAGGACAAGCCGCAAGACTTTTGTCAGCCGCAATATGTATAAGTGTAACGTCTTTGGAGCCGCGCTGGGATAGGTTGGTTAGTGAGAAGTGAGAAGGGTCGCACACGGATTGGCAGCCATCTGTGAAGCGCAACTGGTTGAGAAGGTGGGTGAAGAGAATTCTGGGATTCAAAGTCACCTCCTGATTTGATTTAGAATAAAAATAAAGGTTGAAGAAATTAACATTTTCAAAGCTTTAAAGAGTGCTTTAAGGGGAGATACGTACATAACAATGAGTATAAGGGATATTGCACCACCAGAAGGTACACCAGCTTACACTGTAATCAAAGAAAAGGGTGCTGCACCATGTCTTTGGCTAAAGCAATGGTGCAAAGTGACAGAGAAAGATGGGAATTTAGTGTTTCCTATCAACAGACCATTTAATTTGAGGAGTGCAGAAAATCTGAAGAGGGTGCTGTATGATCTGAAACCCCCTCTGAGACCAGCACAGTTCGATGCATTAGCGATCTGGGAATTAGTAGCCAGACAGCAACAGAAATTTGAAAGGAGAATGAGAAAGGCAGAAAAGACACTAGCAGAGGCTAGATGGGACAGCGATCAGAGGTTTTGGAGAACCAAGACTTTACAGGGAATTAAGTTGTTTTCTGCAATTACACAGGACAGCGAGAGAGAAGGAAGGAAAGCTACCAGAAAAACAAATAGGAGCCTTTCTGACTGTTGGGAGCGGAGACCAAAGGAGTCTAAGGGACCATTGACATATGAGGAAGAGTCAGGCGATGATGAGTTTATCTTGCAGTTATTGAGAAATCACCCTCCACCATATGCAGCACAAGGGAGTGGTCCGAGCACTAGTGTAAATCCTTCAGCTCCGACACAAGTTAATGTGACAACGAGTCCGGCGCAGGTTAATCCTAGCCCCACAAGAAGCCAATGCACAGCAGTCTCAACACACCTAGCACTCCAGTAGCACAGGATAAGGTGCCACCGCCAAATGTACCCTGATGTGCCCATTGTGGAAACTGACACAAACCTAATAGTGGCAACAGGACAGGCTTTCCCGAGACCAATGTTGGTTCGAAGAGAGCCAACTCCACTTTTACTGTCTCAAGCGCAGTCACAAACGATGCCGAAATACACTCCAGTAACAGGGATACAGTCAGATACGTCTGTACTGATGAACCAGAATGCAGGAATTACACTCCTACAGAACCTAAATGTTAGACCAAGCCCAGATGCTGTATCTGTACCTGTCACCATTGGTCCGATTGTGCCTTTGTTCTCACAAGACAAACCTAGTGCATATGGACAGGGACTCCTGATTCAGAATGCAACAAGGGGAGGACTTAATGAGAATATTCACGTAGTCGCACCAATGGGACCGACCTTTGAAGATCGAGATCCTTGTTAGACCTTAGTCCATTCGGAGTTCCTCCAGATACTGCTATAGGATTGAATGTTAGTCAGAGACTGAAATTACTGACACTGCAGACTCCAAATACAGTTGTGCAACTTGACTGCCCAGCAACTGACTGAATGTTTAGATAAGCTGAATACCCCAAAGGGTGCTCCTAGGGGAGAGGAGTACTTGAGCTATACGAGACTAGGAATGGAAGTGGGTGAGCTCATTGAAGGAACTTTGGGTGTAAACAGATTAGAGTCCTACACAGAAGCAGAGTTGAGATATTTGTGCCCAAAGATTATGAGAGAAGTGAACAATGTGCATCAAAAGCTAGAAGACCTGGCAGAGAAGTACGGCATAGAAATAGAGAAAACAAAGCATTTGAAAAGGAGTTACAGGTTAGATTTTGAGACCAAAGATTTTGAACACATGAGATCTGCCAGAACGAAGGCATACCTTGGGGAACTACTTCAGAATGCATAGACTTGGGGAGCATTAGCTAGATGGGAAGGCAGGTGGGTAAAGATAAGAGGAAAAGGGATTCCTTAGAGCTGACTACAAATGTGCAGCAGAGTAAAGTCCAGGCAATTTTTTTACCAATGAGTGAGATTCTGGGAGGGAATTTTGTTCATGTCCCTTGGAGCAGAGATGACATACTGTCTTTTACAAATGATCACCTTAGGTTGAGATAGAAGCCAGTAGAATGGTATCAGCAGACAGACAGGTTTGTGGAACTTGCAAAATGCCTTTGGGAAGACTTAAACACTCTATTGGAGATACTAGTTCCAGCTGATTTGTGGATGGCGTGCAGGAGGAGCATAGTTTGGCCAACAAAAAAAACGGAGAGAGATCAGGTTACAGGTGCGCCGTCTCCTGAGGTAATGAAATATTATTACAAGGTAATTGAATTCCTGAAGATGAGAATTTTGCCCAAAAACATTGACTGGCAGAAGATAGACAGGACAGCTCAGAAAGCAAAAGAGTCACTACATGCGTATTATGAGAGATTGTTGCAGGCATTCAAGCATTACAGTGGTACAGAGACAATTGCGCCGAAAGACATGATTAATTTTGCGTTCAGATTTGTGGAAGGACTGAGACCTGAAACTAGCTAGATAATTAAGAGACATTTGATTTGCTGCAAGCAAACCCGATTGATGAGGTGTTGCAGTATGCCAGACACTGTAGTGACAAGATCAAATTGAAGCAGAGAAAGCTGAAAGAAAAGGCGATGGTGATGCAGAATAAAGCTGCATAAACAGGGATGCAGGGACATTTTCCACAGCAACTACCGCAGCAGGGAAATGTGGTATTTCAAAATCAGATGAGAGGTAGAGGTCACGGAGGTAATGTAAACCATGGCCCAGACTTGGGTACTGTAGTTGTTCAAAATGATGTGCAGGGCATGAAGAAATTGTTGCCTTGTCATGCTTGCTAAGCGGGCAGACATTGGAAACGGGAGTGTCCGATGTTGGTACAGGAAGGTGTTGTTCAGGAAACAGGTGACATAAACTTGTTCGAAAATATGAGAGGACGGGGAATGAGAGGTTATAATCCAAATTTTCTGAATAATACGAATCGACATAGCGGCCGCGTGAAGTCTGCGGCCGCGAGCCCACCTGGTCCCGGTTGGCGCGCAAGGGTGGTGGCAGTGTGGAGGTGCCGGGCCGTGCTCATTCCTTCTTTCCCCTTGCCCCCTCGCAGCTAGCAGCGAAGGGAGACGGAAGCGGGGAGTGGACGGAGCTTGGGATCATGGAGTGCAGTCCTGAAACGCAGAAGTTACTGAAGGCTGCAGAAGACGCTGCCAGTCTGTTTGGCAGCTTGTGTGAGCAGATTATTGGATTTTTTCTTCTGGCGTCTCGATACTGGAGGAAGAAAGGAGGAGGGCATTTCCTTTTCCTCAGTCCTGTTTGAGGGGAAAATAAAGCATAAAGAGGCAACTGTGAGGTGTTTAAAGAACAGAGGATATCTGAAGAAGGTCATACAAACGGGCATTTCCTTTTCAAAGACTACTCTGACTTTACTTTGCTTCATTCTCCTACTTCATTTTCTTCATGGTAAGATCTGTGTGAGCATGACGCCGGTTAAGTAGAGGGCTCTGGCAACTCTTAGAAGCCCTCCACCGGCATTACTTTAGCAGCAGCACAATAAGGGGGAGGGTGAGGAGGCTTCTTTAGGGTCGTCCTCAGGGGGGCAGTAGGAAAGGCCACGGAAAGCTGACGGTGAATGATAAAAAAGGGAACAATTCAGTAAAAGAGCAACCGGAGATTAAACACCGGAAAAGGCAAAATATCAAACCAGGCTTTAACCCTATTCTAAGTAAGGCTACCCGTGTGCAAGCCAAGTTATTAGAGGGTGGTAGGACAACCTCCCCTTTAGCACCCTTTTTGAGGAATCTTTCGGGAAGTTCAGACATGCTGCCCTCCCAAACCCTTACCCTCGCCCCTCTGCCAGAGGCGGGAAGAAATGGAAACGGCAGTGACACAGTGGCCGCTTCAGTCAAATTTGCAGATGCACCTACCTCTCAGTCAGCTATAGTACCAGGGACAGAGTCAGCATCACAATCACAGGATGCAGTGGTTCAGAACCTCCTGGTATCATTAACAAATGAGATCAGGGGAAAGTTCGAGGTCTCTGAGCATAATCAAGAGAAAATTAAAGAGTCCTGTGTAGCCCTAGAAACCAAATTGAACATGTTAACCGAGAGAATCAGCAGGATTGAGACTGTGGTTGTGGTGCAGGACCATGTGTGTCTGCTAACTCACAGGGTATTGCGCAATTGGTACATAAGGAAAAGGTGTTTCAAGAAAAGCTGGAATCGTTGCAAAATAATCTGCGGAGAAACAATATTAGATTGTTGAATGTTCCTGAAGGTGTGGAGGGCGAGGATATCAGGGGCTATGTGATATGTTTGCTTAGGAGATAGCGCATACAAACTTTGAGGAGGATATATAGAGAGTTCATTAAGTCCTCTTCAGAAGGAAGCCTTATAGAAAGCTCCCTAGGAAGATTCTTATTAATTTTGGTACATACTCCATTAAGGGGAAGATTCTGTCTGTGTCTCTTAAGGTAGGCAGCTTTACTATGGGAGAATGGTCCTTTCGGATACGGTCAGATGTCTCCAAAGTGACTCTAGACAGGCAGTGGGAGCTGGGAAAGTTCATGCAACAACTCAGATCCCTCGGTGCCACAGTGCAGATGAGATTTCCGGCATTCCTAAAAATTATGTGGAATAACACAATGTACAATATTAGGGAACCTGCTGAGGTTCAGTCTTTGATCGAGAAGATAAAAAAGCCACCATAACTGTGTGAATTTTCTGGATATTAGTCGACCGGAACCATACTGAGCTCATATGGTTTGTAATATTCATCCCGTTAAAGGTGCAGGGAGGGTTCCCATGGGGGGATATGTGGAGGGTGCGTTTATGTTTGGTTGGTTGTTTTTTTCACTATCCTGGGGGGTAGGGGTAGATTGGGTAAATAATAAATATGTGAAGGTCCTCAAGAATACTGTGGAAGGGGCAGTTATGGGTTTGGGTTTATCTGAATCCTGGTCTTTGTTTTCTCTTTTGGATAATGGCTAATAAGGAGGGTGCTTGTTTGAAGTTTGTGTCATGGAATGTTAATGGTCTAACAGTTAAAGGGAGGAGGAGAAAATTGTTTGTGTAACTGAAAGGGGCAGACGCTGAAGTGATTAATACATTCCTTCCACTCGCTTTGTGTTAGGTGTGTCTCTTGTAAAATAAACGCTTGGGTTGGGTGGGCTTGAGTGCAAGCACAAATCAACTTTATACAGTGAAAGGTGTGGCGATTGTTATAAAGAAATCTTTGAAGGTAAGAGTGGCAAAGGTTATAAGAGATTCTAAGGGTAGGTGGCTGATTATTGAGGTAGAGCTGGAAGGTATGTGGTTTACGGTAGTAGGATATTACGGGCCTAATGTGGATGGTCCTGCCTCCTTCCAAGAACTGTATAACCATTTGCTGGAGTTAAAGTACCCGATCATTATGGGCGTGGATTTCAATATTTTACTAGACCCCCGGTTGGATAAGTCAACATCAAGGTTGACGGTCAACCTTCCTAAAACTCGTATGTGGATAAAACAAGCGATGTTGGATTTGAGCTTGCTTGACATTTGACATCAGAAAGGAAGGGAGGGCCCTAGGTTCACGTTCAATAATAAAAAGTATGGCCACCGATCTAGAATAAATTTTTTCCTTGTTCAGAACAACTTGAGGGATTTGGTGAGGTTTGTTGATCATGCCCCGTCTCATTTGTCGGAACATGCAGCAGTAAGCATGCATATTTTTCTTAAAATTCAACCTTTACCCTACAGATGGACAGTTAATCGAACCCTTTTTTTGGACCAGACGATTGTTGAGAGATTGAGGAAGGACACAAAATAATTTTTTTAATTTAATTATGATTCCACTACTTTGCAGATTTTGTGGGATGCATATAAAGCATTTATTAGAGGAAGGCTGGTGGGTCTAGCTACTTTCAAGTACAGAGAAGAAAAGAATCAGTTAGAGCAACTTGAATCTCGGGTGGCATCCTTGCAGGAAGTTTTTTTTAATCACACAGGCGAGAGAAATCAGTGAGATACATTGGATGCCCAATTAGATTCTGCTAAAATTGACCTATCTTTGTTTCTGGAAGGGAAAAGCAGAAGGAGTTGGGATAGCACCCGGTACGACCATTATGAATATGGGGAAGGTTGCGGTAAACTTCTAGCCTGGAAAGCTAAGACAGATCACTCTAAAAACAATATCACGTCTATTAAATCAGAGATAACCGGAACACTATGTACAGATGCTGCCGGAATAGAAGAGGCTTTTGTGGCTTTCTTTCAGGATCTCTACACTGAAGACCTGCTCTGCTCGGAAGCATTGGTGAAGGGTTACCTAGAGGGGGTTCATCTCCCTCAGTTAACGGATGTTGAACGGCTACAGTTGACTAGGAGAATAGATACTGGGGAGGTCAGGACAGCAATTCAAGTCTTGAAAAAAGGGAAAGCCTCGGGTCCTGATGGGCTCCCTAACGAGCTATACTGTGTGCTTTGTGATGAGGTTGTCCCCATTTTGGTAGAATTGTTCAATCTTCTTTTACAGGAAGGGGTAGACATGCCCACTTCATGGAATGAAACAGTGATAAGTCTTCTCTTAAAGCCCGGGAAGGATCCGGCCTCGTGTAGTTCATATAGACCAATTTCCTTGTTGAACTCAGACTATAAACTTCTGTCTAAGAGACTCCAAGGGTCAATTAGGAAGTTGATTCATGAAGATCAAAAAGGCTTTATCAGGGGGCGAAAATTGCATGAGTTGACTCACGACCTGTTAGGCGCAGTAGATTTGGCCGGTTCAAGCAGAGTCCCTCTGGCAGTTCTAACCTTCGATGCTGCTCAAGCATTTGATAGGGTAAATTGGTATTTTTTATTGAATGTTATGAAAAAGTGTAACTTGGGCTCAAGATTCATCAGTGCGGTCCAGGCTATCTACAGAGCCCCGGTCGCTAGTGTTTTGGTTAATGACAGAGTGTCTTTGAAATTTAAAATTGGTAGAGGAACACGTCAGGGCTCTCCCCTGTCAATTCTTCTTTTTGATTTGTATATTGAACCGTTAGCTGCGAAAATTAGGGCTAACAGTCAGATCCCCCCATTTCAATGTCAAGGCTGGACGAAAAAGGTTGCTTTATATGCAGATGACTTGATGATCTATACTGGCGAACTGACGTGGGTTTTTCCTAGAATTGTACAATGTTTAAATGACTTTGGCAAAGTGTCAGGTTATTAGGGAAACTTGGATAAAACAGAAATCATATGCTGGAATACCATGTATAATAGTCCCTTGGTTAAACAACAAATTAGATATTTAGGGATACAAGTTACTGCCAACCTCCATGAAACAGCTAAGACAAATTTTGATTTGGTGAATACAGAGACTCGTAGATTGCTTAGAATATGGGCGGGCCTCCCATTATCTTTCCTTGGGAGGGTAAATATTCTTAAAATGATTATCCTCCCAAAGTTTACCTTTTTGTTTAATGCAATCCCTTTGGAATTTATGAAAAGCTGGTTTAAAAAATTGTAGGGAGATTTAACTTCATTTGTGTGGGCTTCCAAGGGGGTCAGGATTGCCTGGCAGAAACTATGCAGGACAAAGGGAAAAAGTGGTATCGCAGCCCCAGACTTCTACAAATATTATTTAGCCTTTCATCTGAAGATTGTGCAGATTTTGCTACTTGATAGATCGGAATATACGCCTTTTGGTCTGGAATGACTCAGGATCTGTCAGAGGCTGGCAGGTACTTTTTATATAAGTTTGGCCACCCTAAATATTTTAAAAAGATCCGGCTGAAGATCCTCAGGGACACTGCCAGGGTGTGGCGGCGGATTAGACAAGCATTAGGAATTAAGTACTATAGTTCCTTGGCCCCGGTGTGGGATTCCCCCGGCACCCCAGAATGTTTGCTGGATAAGTTATTACTTTCGTTAAGAGGAGTGGATTGTTGGGGACAGATTCTGGAGGATTCAAGCATGGTGGTCTGAGAGAGGTTTAAGGAAATAACCGAACATAGGGCTTTGAAGATTAAATATTTGCAGCTGGCTAGTTGGGTAGCAAATCTTAAGGATCAGGGGGTTATGGAGAATGCCTGGGAGGAGAAATTAATTCAGGTCTCGGTTCCCAAGGAAATTGCGGTTTGGTATCAGGCATTAAGGGAAGCCTCTGACTCAAGCCTTTTTTTAGTGGAGAGGAGAAGGGGCGAGGTCCTTCCTTCCTTGGATTTGGCTAAGATATGGGAAACATCTTGTTCCATGCTTTTTAGTCTGTTGATAGGCCAGCCCCACTAAAGAAAAATCATTTGTTTACTTTATACAGGGCCTATTGATCCCCTCAGAGGCTATCAGGTTTGGGGAAGTCAGTTAAAAGCTGCCCACGTTGCGGGGAGTTTAAAGCGAATGATATTCATATGTTTTGGAATTGTAGCAGACTTGGAGGATTTTGGTCTAATATAGGAGCTATCCTTAAGTATATGATAAACCCTGATACAGAGGTAACACCTACATTAGTGATCTTTGGGGTAGCTCCTGAAGGGCTTAAATTGCTTAAACCTCAGAGGGCTTTGATGTTTTTGTTGTTTTTATTAGCTAGGAGACAAATTTGTTTTCAATGGATCTCCTCTTCTCCTCCTTCTGTATCTGGATGGTTGACATCGGTTAACTATTATTGCCGTTTGGATGCCCTTAGCCCCCCCAAAAAAAGGGATGATTGCTGAGAAATTTGGGAAAATGTTCAACAGTGTGATTCTTTCCTTTCTCTGGTTCAATGATTATTTGTCCTCCTCCTAGCCTGCCAGCCTTACATATCTGGTTATGTATTTGGTTGGCCTGGTCAACATCATACGTTGATTTATAAGCGTATAGGTGTGGATAAGACCGGGAGAGGTGAGGATATGTGTGCCTCCCCCTTTGTGAGGGGGCACGAGTTGATGACCCTCGTCTGGAAGAATGGGCTTTTATGAGGACAAAAAAAAAAAGAATAATGCGAATCAAATGCAAGGTTTTCAACCCATGCAGCAGGTACAAATGCCACATGTACAAATTACACAGTTGCAGCTGATGCACCAGCAGGTTCCTATGGTACCTAGACAGCAAATTCAAATACCTCAAGCCCCATTTTAACAGTAGTAGGTTTTGCTTCCTCACTAGGTCACAGGTCAGAGATCCAATCATATTAGTAACAGAGTACACCAATTCCCGTTACACAGTGAGATTGGACTAGACGATGATTGGGTGAGTGAGAGTTCAGATGAGGAGGAATGCGTGCTTGCAGCTTCCTTAGAAGTAGATCAGAAAGGTCCCTATGTGGAGGGAAAAGTCGTGGGTCACAGAGTTTCATTCTTAGTTGACACAGGAGCTACACGCTTTACAGTGAGAAGCACAGAAGCTCCAAGTTTGCCCCTTTTAGGAAAGACAGCTCAGATTGTAGTAGTAGCAAATCAGTATTTGACCAACCCAATTAAAGAACCGGTTCAGGTTAAGATTGGCAACTTTCTGGGGTTTCACCAATTCGTAATCTGTGATTCAGTTTCGGTATCCCTACTGGGAAGGGAATTGCTGTGTAAAACCAGATGCTCGGTTACTGGCTCAAATGACGGAATCGATATACAGATAAATAGTGATGATGGAGATGACCCGGTACCAGAGACAGAGTGTGAGACAATAAGTGAGGAGTATCCTTTGATTAATTTCTTTCCAGTGCATACATTAAAGGAGCTTCCTCTTGATTTGCAGGGAACAGTTAAAGAGAAAGTGTGAGATCTGACAGGAAAAGATCTAGGTCTGATAAAGGGGGTTGAGCCAGTTAAAGTTCCTATGAAGCCGAACACAATTTTTCCCCAGATCCCCCAGTACCATATGCCACAGGATATCCTTATAAAGGGTGCCCAAATAATTGCAGAATTTGTAAACCAAGGGGTATTGAAAGAAGTGTTGAGCAGCCCATGTAATTCACTGATAATGGGATTGAAAAAGCCGTGTGGCAAAGTTTGAATCATTCACGGCTTCAGAAAAATAAATGACATCGGCCATCATTATGAGTTTGGCTGGAAATCGTGCTAACTGTGCTTGCGGCTGCCAAAATGGACCGCAAGGGCCACTGATGGCTGAAAACTGGCAGTCAGCAAACCAACAACACCACGCCAAAAATTATTTAACCACCATATTATGACCCAGAATTCCGCAGTGTGGTGTGTCGACGGCAGAAACACGTCGGCAGTTTGGGACTGCCTATTCACAACATAGGGATCCCTGCAGCCGTCACATCGCACACCCGAAGAAGGTAGGGCAGATGACGTCTATGGGTGTGTGGGAGTATCCCTGTGTATTTGGGGTGAACTGTCAGTATTGCTCACTGTTCACCGCCATGGTCATAATACAGCTGTCCGCACCGCCAGCCTGTCGGCGGTCGTCCCGCCAGCGCTGCGGTCCAAGACCACCAAACTCATAATGAGGACCATAGTGATCAAGTGTTGCCCTGTGATGCCAAATCCAGCTGTGATAATGTTTCAGATTCCATGTGATGCTGAATGGCTCACTTTCATAGACTTGTCACAAGCCTTTTTATGTGTGCCTTTTCACGAGGAAAGCCAATTTCTCTTTTGCTTCAAATTTTTGGACAGAGTTTACTTTTGGTGTCGAATTCCTCAAGAGTTTTCAAAGTCACCTACGTATTCAATCAGATCTTGAAAAATAATTTGGAGTCGTTTGAATTACCTTTCCAATCGACATTGGTACAGTACATTGATGACTTATTGATTGCATCCAAAACGAGGGACGAGTGCAAGTATGACACGATTGCTTTACTGAACTATTTGGGAAAGAATGCTCAAAGTGTTTCCACTAAAATTACAATACTGTCAGAAAGAAGTGAAATATGTTTTGGTCACCAGATTGAGAAGGGATCAAGGACTATATCCAGTGAAAGTGTCATGGCCATATTGCAGATGAGTCCCCAGCCACACAGAGAGATGCCAGGATGTTTCTAGGAATGGTAGGCTACTACCACCAATGGATTCCTAATTTTTCAGTCATTTCCAAACCCTTGCATAAGTTAACCCAAAAGCAGGTCACTGATCCCCTAGTGTAAGACCAGACTTGCATGAAAACGTTTTCTGAATTGAGGGAGAGTCTGTGCAAAGCTCTGGCTTTGGGTAATGCTGACCACAAGAAGTCTTTCACATTGTTTTGTCAAGAGTGTGATGCCAGTTCTTTGTCCGTCTTGACGCAGGTCCAATGGAAGTGTAAAACGCCCAGCAGCTTATTTTTCAGCGTTGCAGAAGCAGTTGCAACAGTTGGGCAGAGGCTCACACAATGTGAGGGCATTGTGATGGGGCGCCCCTTAACTATCATGGTCCCTCATTCTATTGAAATACTACTTACAAAGATGAAATTCCAGTACCTAACAGGTGCAAGATTGACCAGATACAAGATGAGTATTCTAGGGTCACCTAATATATCTTTGAAAAGCTGTACAGTGCTTAACCAGACAACCTTACTACCAAATGAAAATGTTGAAATTGAAAAGGTGGAAAACATTGAGCATGATTGTCTTGAAGTAACTGATTTGTGCACAAAACCAAGACCCGATATTAGAGACACTGATTGGAGGAAAATGACCAAATTATCTTTGTCGATGGTTCTTGTCTAAGAGACAATACAGGAACACTGGGAGCAGCATATGCTGGTGCACAATTTCTGGTATCCTGGAAGTATCTTGGCTTCGAGGAGTATACTCTGCACAAGTAGTAGAACTGGTAGTCCTTACTAGAGCATGCCATGTTTCTGCTCAACTAAACGTTACCATCTATACGGATAGCCAGTATGGATTCGGAGCAGTCCATGATTTTGGCCAGTTGTGGTCACAGAGCGGTTTCATGACCTCTTCTGGTTAGATGGTGAGAGAATTAAAGCATTGTTATAAGCTATCCAAATGCCTGAAAAGATTGCCGTGGTGAAATGCAGTGCACATCTGAAATCACAAGATTTTGTGTCAATGGGAAATGGATATGCGGATCAAGTCGCAAGGTTTTGCGCATTGAACTGTATATCATTCAAAGATAAGTGGGAATTGTTACCTGAAGAAGATTAAACATGTCCACGTTTTGCATTGTATGTAATAGATACATTGGAAGAACTGAAAACATTGCAGAATAATGTTGACAGGGAGGAAAAAGGTTCATGGAGCAAAATAAAGTGTGCAAAGCAACAAGATGAATTGTGGGTGTCGGAAGAGGGTCAGTTGGTTTTGGCAAAAAGTCTGTTGCCTCAAATGGCTAGGTATTATCATGGTCAAGAACATGTTGGGAGGGATGCAATGATTCATCTGTTTAAGCATAATAGGTTCAACCTGAGGTTTAGACAAGTAACTGAAGCAGTTTTCCACAGTTGAATCATTTGCCAGCAAATGAACGCAGGAAAAGGGACAGTGGTTAATTTGAGCCACATTGGAAGAGCAGGAGGTCCATTCAGCAGAATGCAAATGGATTTTATTGAAATGCCTGTGTGTGGAGGTTTGAGATATGTGTTGGTGATTGTCTGCATCTTTAGTCACTGGAATGAAGCACACCCTACACGAAGAAATGGCAGCCTCACAGTAGAGAAACTACTACTTAGGGAACTGATAACATGTTTTGGGTTACTGATCTCTTTAGAATCAGATAAGGGAAGTCATTACAACAATGAAGTAATTAAATGACTGTGTGCAGCATTGAACATTGAGGAGAAACTGCCCTGAAGCATCAGGACTAGTGGAACTGATGAATGGTACCTTGAAATCAAGAGTGGCAAAGATGTGTGCGTTGACGAATCTGAAATGACCTGACACACTGCCTTTAGTTCTGATGACAATGAGAAACACACCTGACAGAAAGACAGGATTGTCATTGCAAAATATTCTCACGGACAGCGCAATGAGGTTGCCAGCGATTTCTGCAAATGTGCTTGTAAGCATTACGGATGATATGGTGTTGGACTACTGCAAAGGTCTGGCTGATGTGGTTAGCTCTTTTTTCTCAGCAGGTGAAAGCCACCACACTACCACCGATCCATGACCCAGGGCAAAATCTGAGAGTCTGTGATTGGGTTGTGGTCAGGAAACACCTACAGGAGACGTGTTCGGAGCCTCACTGGAGAGGCCCGTTCCAGGTAGTTCTGGCCACTACCACAGCTGTGAAGTGCACTGGAGTTCCGACCTGGATCCACGCCAGCCACTCAAAGAAGGAGGCATGTCCTTTGGACACTGAAGACGAGCTGTTGCGAGTATCAACAACTACAAGAAGACAAGCCTCGGAACTGGAAGGAGAAGAAAGAGGAACTGAGGCAAGATCTGAGCCAGTTGAGGACGGTTGAGTCACTCCTGTGAGAGTTGAAGGAGAAGACCTCCATGAGATTGACAGTGAACCAAGCTCAATTATTGAGACAACAGGAGAGTTGTCAGAGGAGAGCTCTCCAATAAGTAGAGGATTTTGAGAGGCAAACAGAGCAATTGCCAGACCCCACAGGGGAAGGAGTTGAGGTGGATCAAAGCCAACATGATCTAACTCCTCCTGAACCTGTTGCAGGTCCATCAAGAGAAAATCCTGCAGAACAAGAAGTCACAACTTCAACACTGAAAAGAGCATTGCCCAAGGGTCCACTGAACGGAGATAAGTGGCCAGAGTCACAAGCAAAGAGAAAGGAAGCAGTTGGTGTGACAACGATTGAAGAAGAAGTAGATACAACAAGGAGAGAAGATCTAAGTGAAGGAGAATTGAATGGAAATCGAAAGTTGAAAAGAAAGAGAATAACAAGTCAAAGGTACGCAGTTCCTGAATGGGCATATGCAACAACAAGTGATTGGCAGAAAGAGTTTTTGTCTTTTTGTTTTGATCAAGACATTCCAGGTCAATATTTTGGCACTTGATGGAAATCAATGAAATGAAATGTTGAGACAAATCTGAGCTAGTACAAATTAAAAAGAGACTGTTGAAAGAAATCGGAAAAGTCTTTAATAACCTGATTCGGACAAGATAACCCGATTTGACAAGCTGCTAAACCAATTTTTGACAAACGATCCTGGAAAGTGAGACTGAGAGTTGTAAATAATTGCTGAAAGAATATGTTTGTTTTTTGATTTTGCTGCATAGACATTTTTCTCTTCTGCTTTCTGATTCTTTACAGATCATGAGTAACGTTAGCCAGCCGGGTAGGAGGAACAGGTGCTGTAAATACATGAGTATTTGTTTGGCAATTGTGTGTATGATATTGTTTGTGATATTGATTGAGGGTATGACTGTTCTTGATAAGAGCACAGCCAACCATACTTCAGCTTTAGAGACAAATACTGCATTAATAGCAATAGAGAAGTTTTGGGTAGATGAGAAGTATCTACACATAGGAAATGCACAAGGGGAACTTTCTTCTAATGTCTTCTATCGCTTATTGAGTGAGTATGTTGAGACAATGAATGCGCAGAATTGCTTTGTGTGTACGCAGATTCCTTCATCAGTCAAAGAGGGAGTAACTTATCATAGTTTGCTTCTAACTTATTGGATGAGTTGTAGTCTGTTACTAACACAATCCTATAACCAGGAGTATATTCAATATTTCTACTCCATTCATGATGTGGTGTTTTCGTTTGTCCCCATAATTAGGTATCTGAGTAGAATAGCTAAGGTCAATGACATAGTATTAGTGGGGGGTTTCTTTGAGCCTACATTAACTTATGGCACAGCTCATGCTCACAGAAACAACCTGCCATGCTTTCTTACACCTTTAGAGAAGAGAGTTTTAGATCTCACAGATGACAGGAGAAAGGCATTGAAGGAGAAGTTAGAAAAGGGTTTACAGAAAAGGACTTCTAGGAATGAGAATGCTTATAGCGCAATAAAAACACAAGGGAAATTAGCTTTAGATGCGCAACACGTAGGGAAGCTTTGTGTATATAGGCCTAAATCTCGAACTGACACTTTATTTGTGGGAACAAGTGAATGTGGACATGTGTTTTTGTTTCAGAGTAAATGGACATTTATGTTGAATGGACAGGAACCAGAGATTCCTGGTATATATTACATTTGTGGGCCTAATGCTTATTACCGTCTTCCAAGAGGATGGTATGGGACATGTTATTTAGGGATAGTTTTCCCGAAGATTTTCCAACTTGACGACTTAAAGAAATTTCTGAAAATGACTGAATCACATCACATTACACAAAGGAGAGAGCCTCCTTCTGGTATAGTGGGAGATATATTTGGAGGAATGATACCTTCAGTAGGAGTTGTTCTGAATTCGATAAAGATTAAAAAGTTGTCTACTATTGTGGATAACATGCTGACAATTTTTTCAGGGGTCATACTCCTGCTAGACACCGAATTACCTGCTGAAAGAGCTATGACTCTTCAGAATCGCCTTGCGTTAGACAGTCTATTAGCAAAAAATGGCGGAGTTTATAAAATGCTTAATTCTAGGCATTGCTGCTCATCTATTCCTGACATTAGCAAAAAAAATAAAAATAAGGAGCTTAGGGCCAGATGTAGGTAAGTCACAAATTGCGCCTTGCAATTTGCGAGTCATAGCGACTCGCAAATTGCAACTCGCAATTCGCGATGCAGAAAGGTGTCTCAGACACCTTCTGCGACTCGCTATGGGGTCGCAAAGACCCACCTCATAAATATTTATGAGGTGGGTTGCAGTTTGCGACCCCATAGCGAGTCTAGGCACTCACAGGGATGGTGGCCTGCTGGAGACAGCAGACCACCATGTCCGTGACTGCTTTTCAATAAAGCAGTTTTTTGTTTTCTCTTTGCAGCCCGTTTTCCTTAAAGGAAAACGAGTTGCAAATAGAAAAAATACCGAAACCTTTTTGTTTCGGGTTTTTTCAGAGTAGGCAGTGGTCCATAGGACCACTGCCTGCTCTGAAAAAATAATTTTGTGAGCATTGACAAAGGGGAAGGGGTCCCATGGGACCCCTTCCCGTTTGCGAATGAGTTACCATCCACTTCAAGTGGATGGTAACTGCGAGTTGATTTGCAACCGCTTTTGCGGTCACAAATCAACTCTACATCGCGGTGCGAATCGCAAATAGGAAGGGAACACCCCTTCCTATTTGTGAGTCGGAAACACATTTTGCGAGTCGGTACCGACTCGCAAAATGTGTTTCCGCATCGCGTGAGGCCTTTTGCGCCTCGCAAACTGCGTTTTTCACCGTTTGCGACGCGCAAAAGGCTACCTACATCTGGCCCCTATTTACTAATCTGACTAATGATAATTCTGATTTGAAAGAGTTGAAAGAACCAGGTGTTTGGAGAAAGCTAGCAAAGGATTTGTTCAATGGGAAATTGTCTCAGCAACATTGGGAAAGGGATACTATTGAAAATATTACGAGGAATATTAATTATTGTGATTTGTTTAAATATAGCATGGGGAATATGTAATTTGTGTAAAAAGATCAGATTAAAAAAAGAAGAAGAATAATCAGAGGAGGGAAGAAATGAAAAGGGAAAATTTGTTTAGGGAAAATTTGAAAAGAGAACAAAATTATGAGGGGATTGAAATGACAGAATTTTATCTGATGCACAATTTGTCATCAAAGGAGGGATTGTCAACACATTTTAATGAGATTATTAATGATTATTTATGTATCCTGAGTGTTGAAATTGCATAGAAAATATAACATGGTGAAAAATAATGCACACATTTGAAGGTGAGCCCACCAGTGTTCATAAAGTGTCATTATTAATGGTTTATTAATATGAAATGATGAACTTATGTTTGATTAATGTAGTAATATGTTGTATTAAGGTTTATGCATTATGTATTAGCTTTACTAATTGTAGGCCTTAACTTAGAGAGGTCTTGGCCTAGTTGCACTGTCAAGCTGCATTGCTTAGGTGTTTTATAAAAATGGATGCTTAGAGAATTAAATTGTGATTTTCCACTAGGCTGACCAAATGCTCAGAGCTAAAAGTCTTTCTCATGAGAACTGCTTGCTAGGAGATTATGTACTAGCTAATGCAACAATGTTTAATGTAATGTGTTTAAGAATGACTTTCCCAGGAGAGAACAATGACCATGCTGACTGGAGTATAAGCTGCAACAATATTGTTACCTGATGAGCGCAATGACAAGAACAGAAGAGATGATAGCCAATCATCGACATGTGAACAATCTACTAGAAGAATTGTGGATTTGAGGGTTTAATTTCATTGGACTGAATGCAAACATGCTTATGTGTTTGATTACCACTTTTCACTGCCACAGTGAAGAGGCAATGAAAAGTGAATGCAAACATGCAATCCCTTGACCAATATGGACTTGGGAAGCCGGACTGCACCAGGAGATAAAAAGCCATTCTCCACATTCTTCTTCAGAGTTTAGCCCCCATTTTGCCCATATTTCCATCTCGAGAAGTGACGTGCTTAACTTTATTGCTTAAATAGACTTTGCCTTTTCTGAACTTTGATGCTGAACCCAGATGCCTAGCTTACTGACTGATGTCCTTAGGACGAAGACTGTCACCGCTTGCTGATCCAAACTGAGGATAGGTATAATGACTATGATACTGTTTGCCATGTCTATTTGCTTTTGTTCCTAGGTACCAACCGCTATTTTGATAGACCCCTACTTAGATGTTTTCCAAATTAGTGTTGACTAAATTGTTTTGCATGAAGCCCAAACATGCTATTCTAAACTGATGTTAGTTGAAGTCCTCACTAATGCAGTTCAACACATGGAATAACCTTTGATGTCTTTTACTTGCTAAACATAAATGTATGTAATATCGTTTGTGCAGTTATTCTTGTTATTAATTTGTACTGTAACATGAGAATTCGTAGTAGCTCAAGCTTTGATTACATTGCGATTCTTTCGCTGCCTTAGTCAGCGAGTGTTGTTTCTATATGTTTATCACTTGTTCTTGAGAATGATTTACGCGACATTAGCATTGTTAATATAGGGAAATAAACATTCTAACTTTTACGTAAAGGTGTGGTTATTCATGACTGCAAGGTCATGGTGTGTGACAATTACTGACTCTTATTGATTACAAATGTTATTGATTATTGATCTGCATGTACGGGATATATGGTGGGAAAACCTCGAAGCGAGTCAAAAGGTTCATCGACCTATTCGCGTCTCCTTGTAAGTTTACTTATTAAGGTCTGACGCACCAACATTATAAAGGATGACAGCAAAGCATGAGTCTGTTAAACATTTAACTTGTATGCATCATGGAGTCAACCTGTGCCATAATTGTCTAGATTTCAAAAATCTAAAGTGCCTTACTGTTTTGTTTATATATTTTCCAAGGCTTTTTGTTGCTCTGTTTCTGCAACTCCTAGAATGGAATTGGCGTTTGTATGCCGATTCTGTATCTGGAAGGGGCATGTTGTAGGCATCCTATTCAAATCCCAAATCGGTATCTTGTTTTGTCACCGAACTGCAGTTGTAACCAGTGATATTTTACCAAGACCTCAAAGGAGTTGGTGATGCATTCACAAAGGGGAAGGGGTCCCTTTAGGGCTGATTACCCTTTGTGATTGAAAAAAAAAAAAGTTTGTTGGAGAGTAGACAGTGGTTCACAGGATGCAGCTCCATTTTTTATGTGAGGAACTCCATCATCTCAGTGACGGTCTCCAATCGTACTGAGTCACAATTTGCTACCTACCTCATGCATATTCATTAGGTAGTTGAGATTATGACCCACTACTATTCAGAACCAAAACTATTGGTACATAGGTCGGTTCCTAAGACTCTTTACTGATCGTAAATCTTTACTGCTCGTAAAAATAATGATTGCGATTTGTGAGCAGTATCTTGAGACCAGATGCCTGTATATCTGGCCCAAAATCTGCAAACATTATACAGCCATTTCTATACTATGAGGGTATAAAACAAAGATAGAGTTTAGATGTTGCCTGGTATCATGACATTTCATTTTAACAGCACCAAAAACCCTACTTAGGCTAGGATTCCCTTAGCTACCCATGTTAAGTGCTCAAGGTGCATGTTCAAAATCCCTCTTTTGTCCTATGAAATCTCCATGTGTATATATAGGGTCATTTTTATGAAAAAGAGACACATCAGTCCTGAAGTGCCACTTCTCTTGCATCGCCCTTGCCCACCTAACAACACGATGGTTGCGCCCTCTTTACAATATGGTGCAAAACGGCGGTTCTTACCACAACAGCATCAGAATTTTTGATGCTGTTGTGGTGTTTTGCTGCACTAGTGTAAAAAAATGTTGAATCTAGTGCAGCAAAGCACACGGGGCCCATTATTTTTAATGGGTGCGTCATTTTAACGCCTGTCTTGAGCAGGCATTAAAAATTACAGAACAATGGCGCAGTGAAATCTAGTAAATTTCACTGCGCCATTTTTTTGGGCCTCCCTGCGCGTGAACATCGCCCTTTCATACATTATGCATGGTGAAGGCATAATGTGGCGCAAAGGTGTTGCAAAGTGGCACAATGCATGCATTGCGTCACTTTGCAAATCTGGCGAAGGGGCAAAAGCCACGTTAGCGACGCCTTAGCATAAAAATTTTTACCTATGGAGTCGTTAAGGCAGCGTGAGGGGCATGTATATATGACCTAGAGTTTCTCTAGAAATGTCGTTGCTGGGAGCAGGGCTGCCACCTGGCGTGTGTTTTAGCTAATATAGCTGGTATTTTCACGCAGAGGGCGGCAAAAAAAATCGGGAGAAGCTTCCATTGGTTCACCAGCTACAGTGGCACCAGGGTCCGCACGCCTGAGGGGCCAACTGAACCCTGATTATTATGAATGTATTTTATAATTCAAATAGCAGCTAGGGGACGCTTCCCTCCTTACACGAGGGCCCATGAAAGCTGGCTACATTACTGATTTTAGCTCTTTAACATTTAAATGTAACTCTACGAGGAATTCTCCTCAGCGGTAAATTAGAGCGGTATAAACGATTCCCATATTATCAAAGCAGAGACCGCATAACCAACGTTGAAAAAGAACGCAGCAGGTGTTCCTAAAACCTTATTCAAAATCCAGCCCATGGACTTTCCAGAATTTCAAAAACATGAACATATGGTGGATATTTTTTCTGAGAAAGGTGGCCACCCAAGCTGGGAGGTCAATCGATGTGTTTTTATGTGGAGCAGCTTAATCGGCAAGACATGGGTAAGTGGGTCGAGGAGGCCTGTGTGTCACGTTTGACCTCGTTAGACAGACGTTGTCAAATCGACTGATTTGTTTGTTATCAGTAAAGAATGTTTCAGGTGTCAGTCTGTAGCAAACGCAAATGAATGTACTTTGCAAACTGTGTTGTACAATTGAAATACACAGAACTCTCGCCCTGTGCTCACTGACTATTCCTGGAATTTTGCACTCGACTGTTGACGGATTCTTTTATGGCGTGCATGAATGGCTGACTTCCTAGCAGGGCATGTCAGGACTTGTAAAGGGCAGACCTCTGATGGTGTGTTTGCTAAAGTTTCACCGGACCCGTCTCAGAGGCTGTTAATTATTAGTGGCATGGTGCCACTTTTCCAGAGCAGCCTAACGCCTGATCTTGCAATGACGACTTTCCATTGGTGTTCACAAATGTTTGAAATGCTATTACCTTTACTAACGACGCTGAAGTGAATGCTTTATTCAAAATTACCTAATTGTCGAAAATTATGCTTCTAACCTCCTTCATTACTTGTTTTTACACAAAATGGAAATGTATAAAATCCCTGTACCCAGTGATGTAATGATGATGTTGCTTGGCATGTTATCAGTGTTGTATTGTGTGAGAACATGAGCAGCACGTGGCGGGGGTATGAGTTAGGGGTTGTGCTGCATGCCAGAACTGTAGAAATTCAATGTTGTTTTCAGAGTTTACATTGTCCTGAAAACAGTACTTTAATCGAAGTTCATGTGCAGGCGCCTATGGGCAAATGGTTCGGCCTA
The DNA here is from genome assembly GCF_031143425.1 of Pleurodeles waltl. Lineage (NCBI taxonomy): Eukaryota > Metazoa > Chordata > Amphibia > Caudata > Salamandridae > Pleurodeles > Pleurodeles waltl. The sequence continues at coordinate 297,706,494 of NC_090439.1, read as the reverse complement.
TGGCCATGTCAGTATCAAACCCTTGCCACATCCAAATCAGTTGGCCATAGCTTTAAGACGTGCACCATAGACACTAGAGTTTAAGGGCAGGAACTGTACTCACTGCTGTTTCCATCGGATGGGCCCGTGTCCTGGCCCTTTGCCATGTCCCCTTGTAGTCATGACACACCGTGCCCTGTCATCACCCTTGTGCAGCATGAGCTGAGCAGAGGGCATGTGTTCAGCATATATAGTATGTTACTCAGTGAAGGGAATGTGCTAAGGGCAGTGCTTAATTTGAGCCAGTGGTTGCAGGTGGGGCCCACCAGCACTCATTTTCAGGGCCTGCTACTTATTTTTCCTCAACAGGCTTTGATCCAGAATAGAGAGAAAATCACGCAAGGGGGAAAAGGGGGAAATTGAAAGTTGGAAAATAGTGCAGTGGGAGAAAACAGATGAAAAACAACTTGCAAGAGTGAGATAAAGAAGCAGGGAATGTCTGGTGGTGGATTAAAATGGAACAAGGTGAACTCATAATTGGGCAGCCTTAATATTCAGCACCCTGAACTTCAATCGAGGGCTTAGCTTCAGGGCGGTGTTTGGGATGTGACGCCCCCCATATAAAGACCTTATTAGCTTGGTAGTTAGGTCTGGTATCTCTATGCCATTCTTTTTGCTTGTCCTGAGTCAAGAATAAAGACAGTGAGCTTTGGTGTAAACGAGAAACAGAGAGGTAGACAGAGATTCGCATCTAGTGGTTGAATTTCAAAATGTGAAAACAGTTAACGTGGAATCAATACTGACATCCCTGAACATTTTCGCAAATATTTTATTTCACACAGCCTTCTTTTTTATTATCACATATGAGCACATTTTTAAATATGGAGTACAGGATTTGCACTGTTCAAGCAATTGTAATGTTCAATTTAACAGACTTTAATGTTGCTCCATATATAATAAGAATGTTTAGAGTTTACATGGCTACTGACTTTGCTCTTATTTCACTAATGGCATTGTCATGGGGGGGTGGACGAATCATGAATGTTTCTAAAAATTTTCACTTTTAATAAATGTCTTTCAATGTAGTGATATGATGTGATGGTGAAACAGTTCCACATGTTAAAATAGTACACTTTGTTGAATTGTGAAGAGATAATATCATATTTTTACATTGTTTGTTGCACAATATAAATGCCAAATGTTTTCATGTGTTCAGCTCTGTCACAGACTCGAGGCAGACCCAGGCTCAGCTCACCCTATGCATTTGCCTGCACACTCTCCTCTATGTGAGGCTTGGACTTAGTACATGAGGCCGTCAGCCACCTGATAAAATGATTTGTAAAAGGCTAGGACTAGAAAATGGAGCCTGGCCCACATGCACTCATTTGACAACTCTACCATCAAGTCTTCTTGTAGCAGGGATAAAGAAGAGCACATGCAGTGAAAACATATTTTAAATAAGTGATTCCAAGGTAGGGAATCCAGACTGTTGTACTGTAAATGACCGTAATCATCAGTTCCCAGGGAGAAGTAAAAGGCCCAGGTGGGACTGGCAGCGGTCTAGCTTCACCAGGGGTGTTTGAGGTGTGACACCAGTCAAATGCATTTTTGGTTTGGTAGCTGGTTCTGGAGGCCATGAGTCAGGTCTGCTATGTCTGTGTTGCTTTTTCTTATTTTTCTTATTTCAGTAAGAGGTTCTAACTTGTTCTGGACAGGGATCTTAAATATATATCATGACCAGTTCACCAAAAAAGGAGTAAATCTGCATCCATAGAAGTACTCCAAGAACGGGTGCAAATGTACTACTTTTTGGAATTCACAAACAATGGCTTTAGTAGGAAAGGAACGCTGCACCAGTCTCAAGTTTCTAGGCATACTACTAGCAATCAAATGCTCCAAAGGTAAAGGGATGGATGCTTGGAAATGGTCTAACCAGTGGCAATTGCTTGAGGTACATTCTAACCCATTGTTTTTCACCCACTCTAGACAGAAGCCCACAAAGTGCAAACCAGTACTGACCGTACTGCTAAAAAAAACAGTCCATCCCAAATCTTGGTCACCTCACCCCGCAGCCCACTGATTTCTTTGTTGAGAAATTTGAGATTCACCCCCCTGAATCTCACTAGCTAAGTTATGCCCCTGCCATCAGTAGAGCTGGTTGTGGGCTTTTCAGCAAAACTCTGGGCCCCAGAACCTATTATTTCAGAAAATAAGCACTGGCCAAGGGCCCGGCTTTATGGCATGACCTGCATTTTTCCGTAAAGGTAAAGTTAGCAAAAACCTTCACAGCAAAATAGACATTATCTACTACTCAAATGGAACTAAGAAAACATATGTCTAACATGAACCTATGTGGTGTTTAGTCTCTTCAAATCAATTCAAGATATTTTTGATGACTAATCTTTAAGGAAGCTTCACTGGGAAGAGCAAGTGTGGAGGAAAGCAACACAGGTGACATCATCAATGTAAACCATGTTATGTGTATGCAAACAAGCTGCCTTATATACCTATTAATACTGGGTAGTTCTCAAACTATAACTTTAAGAATTATTTACAATGTTTATATAGATTTCATAAAGCAACCATATGAAGATTTAACACATGATTTCAAAGGCGATTTATTTGGCTATTTCATTGAAATGTCTTGTGTGCTCACATTACTCGTGTCATTTGAGATGGCATCTTTCATGTGATGTATGAGTTCCTGAGCAGCGCATAGCATCGACGTTATCTATGGTTTGCACAGCTTACCATTTGGAGTACTTCATTGGCTTTTACGTTTTCCAGTGTAACTGTAATAAGACTTACCTGGGGCTTTTTCACAACATTAGAACATTATTTATGAACTTTTGTTAATGTTGTATGAGCATGTTTCCGTCAATGAATATGTGTGTTTGTATAGCTATATTGTTCCCATGCGTTACATGTCTGTCTTCCACAAATGTGACATCATCAAAAGTCATGATGGACTGCTCAAACTAAATTCTACAGCCGGCCCAACCCAATTTTTGGCATCATCGCCAGCACCTGGAGGAGAACCCTCTGATGAAAACGGTTTTGTTCCACCATCGGGTCTTTCAGCCTATGCCTGACTGTCCTTAATAGGTAGAGAGAATGCAAATGAGGTCAGACACCAATTTTAGCCAGAAGTGTAGTTACTACTCACCTCTAAAGCAGCCCTTTTTATGTTATGTTAGTTATATTGTGACAATAGCACATAAAAGGAAACAATACTAGGAAGTGCCACAAAGGAATCTTTTGAAAGTGTAGAAAAGAAAATACCATGCACATAGCTGACCAATAGCTGACCACCGTCCGTTTGTAAGCCTTCACAGTCGTGCCTCTAGAGTCACACAGGGGTTCTGCATGCTGGGAAGCTGTTCGTGCTGATCTTGGAATGGCCACAGATATCACAAGTTTTGTGTTATTCATGAACCCCCCCCTACCATACACAGACCAATTAACTGGGATGAAATAAAACGTGGTACAGTGTCAGGCCTTGCATTTTCCCATAATATTTGCAATCATGTTTCCTGGGGGTGTTGAGTGGTAAAAGGGAGCTGGAGGTCTTTTCCAGCCTTGGTAATGTTAACCATGGGTCCTGTCAATGTGGCCTGCAGCGTTACAATTGAAATAAATCACACAAATAAAGGAAGGCGCTGGGGTGTAAGGCTGTTCTGGATTTTCTTCTGCAAGTAATAAAGTAATACAATAAGACTGTCGGGGCGATTGAAAACATTTTGACGATTCTCACGATTTCTGAAAAAGTGATTGTTGCATGTGCTGGTATATCAGCCACAGCGGATTGATACGAACCCACTATAATATCATATATCTAATGTGGTCTTAGCTGGAGCCTCTTGGACCGTTTCAGGTGTACATTATTTTGCTTTTAAAAATGTTTGATTTCAACAATTTATTGGCAGCTTCCCAGCTTTATTAACATTCTAAAAAAAAGGTCTCTTCTGTGAAATGGTAAATATGCCCTTTAGAATAATGAGCTAAACCCAAGTGTGACTTCCCCACACAATTTTCAGGTAAGCCTGTGTAGCTGAGCTGATGTGAAGATGATCAACTCTTTTCATTTCATTTGCCAAAGACTTTATTCCGGCACTTGCCGCCTGATTTTCAAGTACCACAAAGCCAGAGTCTTTCCTTTGTTACGAGAACTCACAATCACTTCATGCAATATTTGGCCTCATATAAGTTCCGTAATTCTTCTGAAAATAGTATGATTGCTTCACTAGTTTGTGTCACCACATGAGCAATGATCAGCAGTTCACTGTTTAACCTCAAATATCTGGGCACTGGAACCTCTGGTGAGCATTCCAGTTGGATATAAATAGCTGCATCATCAGACAGAAAAGTTGGTTCAATCATAAAAGTCTGAATCTTGGACATCAGTGATAACACAGCTAATAAATTGTTGATCCTTGAATTGGGATTGTGCGGCTTAATTTACATAATGTAAATTATCTACCTTGGGAACGAGCAAATTAATGAATGACTAATAGTTATAATGCTGTGCGCTGTGCTGACCTAAAGGACGACCTGTCACAGATACTATCAGGGTGGAGAAGGAGCCCTGCAAAGAGCACCACCTGGGCTGCAAAGCGCTACTTGAGCGCATTCAGTGTCCGGCTGCGTGGGCCACACCCAGGCCGCACCAGGGCAAAGCCCTGGCCAAGGGCGAGTCTGTCCTGTGCCCATCAGTGCCAGGAAGAGGTTGGGCCACCTCCCTTGGCCCTGGGTTGGTGTGGCCACCATGTTAAGAAATCTTCCAAGTACAGAACTCTCAGATACTTCAAGCTTCCATTTCCTTTTCATCTGTAACATATCATGGGGGCCTGCTTCAGTTGTACTTCTATTGTCAAAGTGTGCTGTCTAACTAGTAAAGTGTCTGGAGTTCTTGGAGCTCCCTTCTCTCCTTTTCAGCAGTTGGCGTCTAACTAATATGGGGAGATGTAAAATAACTCCACCAAATAAATCCAGCCTCCACCATTTTCATCTCTAGAGAGTTTCATTACACTTGCGATGGGGGTGCTGAATAAGGCGATTGAGCATGTGGAAAGATGCCTTTCAAGTACTTTGGCAGCAGACCAAGGAGCTGGCTCCATGTCATCTAGTGAATTAGGAAGTCAGGCACCGTGAAGCTCAGTACCAACCTATGATCTTGACTCCACAATAATTTGATTTTCTGCTAATGGCAGTACCATTGGAGAGACTGGTCCACCCACAGGAACGGACATACAACCTCCCCTATCCATAGTGGGCCACCAGCAAAGCAGAAAAAGATCAAGTGCCTCATAAGGCAACTGCACCTATTAGTATCCAACCAACCTACGATAAGGATCACACTTTGTCCTGTGCTGATAAGTTCATCATGTTACAAAAACCTTTGTTGGACAGTGAATGTGATATTATTTGTACTATGTTTTCATTATTACAGTCTAGGCTGGGGCTAATGGAAGAACATTTAAATGATTTTAAAACAAAAAGCCTTGTTTTATCTCCTTCCACTTACCAATGAGGTCCACCCTGGTGTGTAAGGGGGTGTTTCACACTATCCACATTGATTGCGGGCCCTAGATGGTAGATGCTCCTGTAGTATGCACTCAGACAGGGCATGTGGGCATATGGGCATTTGGGCGTAATCAACAGTCTACCCCGCGTTCTCATACACGCTCACCAGATGAAGTAATTGAGAGGAGGAGTGAGGGTGAATTGATTATCACAAGGGGTGGGCTAGGCATACAGAGATTTCCGGACAATCGGTAGGCTACACAACACAGTCCTGCGCTAAATCCAGTAAATACAGTCAGAGCCAAATATGGGCCCCTGAATTTTTATATCTGTTACTAGGAATGCACCCAGGGTAATGGAAACAGGAGGGATGCACAATAGAGGGCCTTGTCCCGAACTCGGATGTGATTAATCTACAACCCCCATGTTGCCCTTATGTTGTAATTATGGCAGATGTTCCCCCCTGCCAGAGGGCTCTGTGGAATCATCTAACCAACTAAGGAACAAAGTCCTGTACTGGCTTCATGCCCAATCAATATTCCCAATATCAGTGGCAGATCAAATTCTCTTGATGCGGAGGGTGGGATTGATTGGGCCCACTAAAAAACGAACTTGTAGAAGATTGTGTCATTATTCTTTTTAGGCATCCTAGGTGTGTGGGGAGGATCCCACATGATACTAATATAACCCTGCTGCCGGTGAGTAAAATATCACTTCTCCCTTTAGGCTTTGTCTACCAACACATATCTTCTGGCCGAGTAGGCCAAGCCCCCCAACCTGCCTTCTTCCATAACAGCAAGAAGTAAGGACTCTCAACTTACACTTTCAAATAGGTTTGAGCCAATAAGTTACTTGCAGGATATAGACTAATTTGCGGACCCTTTAGTAGTAGTAGAGGACCCAGAATCGCCCATCTATTTCCTAGGTAGTTGTAGGGATCAAAGCATCAGCTACAAGCAAAATGACAAAACAAACCCCAGGCTCCAACAAAGCAATGATGGAGGCTGTGGCATTGTATCATGAGACATTGCTGGGCTTTAGAATAAAGTAAACACAAATGACTGGCTAAATATCACACATAATTTGTATTCAAGAGACCCGGCAGGTGGACCCCATGCACAATGAGGGTTTTTACTCAGTGTTTACCCCTGCCATTCCATCCCAGGCTGGGTGAGCCAAGGGTGGGCTTCAGCTGCTGGTTTCCAATTTGCTTCTGGTGAAGATAAAAAGATACGACACGTCCTCTCCCGATTATCAATTTGCGCGTTTGAATTTTAAGGAAGGGTCTGATGTGATAATTATTAACTACTATCATAATGTATTTGATTGTGAATGGGGAGGGGAGGTTTGTGAGATCCTTGGAATCGGACTCTGATGTATTACTCTGGCAATCCAAAATTGAATGTCCTACTATATGGGCAGGGATATTAATATTCAGAGATGTTGTCACCCAGCAAAGTGGGTTTGTGGTTTTATTAATGGGGCTGGTGGGGACTCTTTGCATTTTCAGCATAGCAAGTATAGGGATCTTCTGAATAATTTGTTATATCAACATGATTTATTACTGCTAGGAGAGCCCAGGAATATGGGCAGTTCACAAATACACATATTTATGGGGGGGGGGGTACAACCTACAATTGACCACCTACTGATTAGCTAATCTCTTGATCAGTTGGCCATTAGCTCTAGGGTTCTACCAATGGTAGTTAGTGATCATAACCCTTTAATCCTTTCTCTCCTAATGTGAACTAATTACTCTATAGCCTCTACCAAGATCCCACAAACTACTCTCAGCAGACCAAATGGAGTTCACCTTAAATGGGCGGAAATTGACCCAGAGTATATTCTCCCGCACTTTTAACCCAAACGTCTAATGAGTTTGAAGTATGCCTAGCCCTGAAGTGGGTGATGACATTTTGGTTCCAGCTTTTGAGGAGATCATGGTGGCTCTTAACTCTCTTCTGGTTGCCAGGTAAAATTAGGGCAACTCCTTAGACAGGGATGGTCAATCATGAAAGCACTCGGGTTTTAAAAAATCTGAGGACTGCCCTGCATCTGGCTCTCAGAAATTATGCTTCCATCAAGCAACTAAGGAAATAGTATAAGGATGCCCTCACTACTAGGAACTAAAACTAGATGCATTTGTACACATGAAACTCATTCAAACTAATATGTGATTTGGCAGACAGTGCTGTTTTCTAATTAATCTAAACTTATACCAGGGGTTTGAACTCTCAATAGTTTATACTATGTATGGTGAGTGCCCAGAAGAGGACAATTCATGTGTATAGAGAGACTTGTAAAATCCCAAAAATATAAAAATATTAAAGGCAAAAAGTACCTGAATCCTTCACTTGAGTCTAATGATATCACTTATTTTAAAAACAATAAATGAAAAAAGTCATATGACATAGCAAAACAACACAAACAAAGTATAATGAAAAGGTGCACCCAAGTGAAAAGAACATCAGCTTAAAGTACATAAAATATAGTTTTATATACAGATATTGGTGTAATGATACATCAAGAAAAAGTCAGCCAAATGTATTCAGAAGGTTATAACCACAGGGAAGTTTCCTCAAGGAATAAGCTTTTCTAAGGTCTGTTTTTTGTTATATGTCGACGGCGTTTCCACCCCACCATGAATAAGGGGGTCTTATCAGGACAAACAATTACCTGGGGGATAATTGCCTTATATAGACCTGGAATTCTTAAGTAAGTTCCAAAAAAAACTGCCACATTCAGCTGAGGATAAGGTCCTCTTTATAGAGGTGTGAAGTAATTATTTGCACTTCAAAGGACACATAATTCAGGCCTTGAATAGTTGAAAGTAAAATCATTACTTCACACTCACCAGGTCTCTGTTTGGTGTTCTTTTCACATAGAGTGCACTTTTTCACTATACTGTGTGTTTGTGTTGTTTTGCTTTTTAACCCCTCGGATGCCTGGGACATAATGGTTACGTCCTGGGCAGCACCGCTCGGGTGCCCAGGACGTAACCATTGCATCCTGCACCCGGCCCTCGGGGGAAGCGCTGGCTGTGGTGGGGTTGCGGATCAGGGAAAGGATGAGTTGGGTGTCATCTGCATAGGAGAGGATAGTGATTCCGTGTGATCTGAGGATGTTGGCTGGGGGATCATGTAAATGGTGAAGAGTGTGGGGCTGAGGGAGGACCCTTGGGGGACTCCGCAGATGATCATGGTAGCGGTGGAGTGGAAAGGAGGGAGGCGGACTCTCTGGGTTCTTCAAGAGGTTGTGTGCTCCTGTGTTGTGGTTGTTGGTGTGTGTGTGGGGGGGTTGTGAGCCAGTTGGGAGTTCAGGCGTTCTGTGGGGATCTTGTCCCACATGCGGTAGGGTGTGGTGTGTTGATGGTGGTGTGTGGGGGGTTTGGTGAAGGAGAAGTGGACGCAGTGGTGGTCAGTCCAGAGGAGTTCAGTGGTGTGGGTGTAGGCTATGTGTTGGCTTGAGGTGAAAACTGCATTGAGCGTGTGTCCTGCTGAGTGGGTGGGTGCGGTGACCAGTTGTTTAAGCCTGAGGTTGGTGAGGTTGTCTATGAGGGAGGTAGAGTTGTGGTCTTGTAGATTCTCCAAGTGAAAGTTGAAATCACCGAGGAGGATGTAGTCTGTGGAGGTGAGGGCGTGCGAGCTGATGGTGTTGGCGAAGGTGTCGCAGAAGGGGGGGCGTGGTCCTGGTGGTCTGTAGATTAGTGTACCTCTGAGGGTGGAGTTGTTGTTAATGTGGATTAGGAAGTGCATGTGTTCTGTGTTGTCGATAGTGTCTTGGGAGCTTCTTGGTGACTTTGATGGTGTCCCTGTGTAGGATGGCGATGCCACCATCTGGCCTGTTCAGGATGTCTTTGCATTGGAGTTTGTATCCCTTGGGGGTGGCGATGGCTATGTCAGGTTCCGAGGAGGTGTTGCTCCAGGTTTCTGTGAGGAAGGCGATGTCAGGTGAGTGTGATGAGGTCTCAGAGTTCAATGGCATGTTTGTGAAGGGAGCTGGTGTTGAGGAGCAGGCAGTTGAGGTGGTTGTAGTGGGTGGTTTTGGTGTGGTGCATGAGGGTGTTGTGGTTGTGGGGTGGTGTGCTGCGGGGCTGGTTGGTGGGGGTGGGGGCAGAGCAGGTGTGTGTTGCATTGGGGGTGTTGTGTGTGTTGTCAGGGGGTTGCTATGGTTGGTGTGTGGTGTGAGGGATGAGGAGCAGGAGAAATGACAGGTGAGGCAGGTGAAGGGGCCATGTGTGTGTGTGAGGCTGGAAAGGGTGAAATTGTCCTTAGATTTGTGCACAATATTTGTGTTGTCTTATGTCTAATATGCTTTTCTTTTTTCTTTTTAGTTGGATATCATTGGTGATTGCTGAGTCTGTGCAGATTAGTTGCTGGTGAGTCTAGCTGTTTCAGGCAAGTGAGTGGTATAGTTTTTTAGTACATAAATCTTTGTAATAAAGCCACACTTTGTTTATTGCTTATTTTAGACAGTGCTGATTGTTGATGGCGCATTTGTCACGTTACACTTCTTAGAAAGGATCATGGCTTGCCACAGAGAGACCGCTCAGCAGGTTGTTGCCATGCTTTTTGAGTCGTCTTCTGACCATGATTATGAGATGGACTCTGCATCTGAAGCAGAGGGGGAAGAGAGAGATTCTGGCAGTAATGTTTCTCTCCAAGAGGAGTCTCCTGATGAGGACGCCACTCTCAGTGCAGATGAAGGGCCTGTTTTCGAGGAGTACATCGATGGGCCAATGGTGCAGCAGCCAGCGGCTGAAAGGCTTCCCATTGGAAGACTGGACACCTGGGTTGTCCCAAACATGGAGCAGCCACAGTTGCCTGCCATTACTAGTCTCCCAGGGTGTAGAGTAAATACAGAAAACTTTTTGCCTGTCAATTTCTTTGAGTTGTTTATGGAAGATGTCTTTTTGGAAGAGATTGTTGAGCAGACTCATTTGTATGCGGTGCAGTATTTGAGGGACAATGCTGCCAGACTTAGGTCTCAGTCTAGAGCTGCCCATTGGATTCCCACAAATTTGGAAGAGATGAAAAAGTTCTTTGGTTTGACTTTTTTGACGGGGTTGATAAGGAAGCCGTCACTGGCTTCTTATTGGTCTACTAATCCCTTGATGGCAACGGCTACATTTCCTGCACCGATGACTCATAATCGGTATTTGCTTCTTCTTCGGATGATGAATTTTGTTGACAATGCTTAAGCCTTGCCACAAGATCACCCCGATTGTGACCATCTTTTTAAGATTAGGCCTGTCCTTGATCATTTTGTAGATCTTTTTTTTCCAAGGTCTATGTGCCAGGCAAAGAAATAAGTGTGGACGAGTCTTTGGTCCTGTTCAAGGGTCATTTGGTTTTTAGGCAGTACATTCCCAGCAAGAGGGCACGGTATAGAATTAAATTGTAAATGCTGTCTGAAAGTAGTACAGGATATGTTTATAATTTCTGGGTCTACACTGGTAGGTATTACAGTATTGACCCCCTCCGGTTGTCTGTCCACTTTTGGAGTTAGCAAGAAGATTGTGTGGGAACTTGGTAGGCGACTGTTTAACAAAGGTCACCATTTGTATGTAGATAACTTCTACACTGGAGTTCAGTTGTTCAAGGAGTTGTTCAGAGTGGACAATGTTGCTTGTGGCACAATCCGACATTACCGGAAAGGGTATCCATGGGAGCTTGTCTGTAAAAAACTTGAGAGGGGAAAGTGCAGTGCCTCGCGGAATGATGGGCTGCTAGCTCTGAAATTTGTAAACAGGCGGGACGTGTACATGCTAACTACCATCCATGATGAGAGTACTTCACCTGTGGCTGTTTGGGATCAAGTTGCTGAAGTGCGCAAACCTGTGTCCATTTTAGATTACAATAAGCACATGGGTGGTGCTGATAGAGTACATCAGAGGTTGGAATCCTACACTGCTGTTCGTAAGTCGTATGTTTGGTATAAAAAGTTGCCTGCCCATTTGTTCAATCTGTCAACTTTTAATGCTTTTATTGTGTTTAAGGATTGTTCCTCTGAGTCAAGGATGAAATTTGTTACATTTCAGGAGTCAGCGATAGAGAGCCTTGTTATGGTGGATCATGCAAGAGTTCATAGACTAGCAGTTGTAGAGGATGTGGCTAGATTGAAAGATCGCCACTTTCCTGATCAGATTCCTCCCACTCCTAAAAAAGACTTCTCCACTAAGAAATGTAGAGTTTGTGCCCGAAGAGGTATCCGGAGGGAAAGCCGGATGTACTGCCCGGACTGTCCTTCAAAGCCTGGGCTGTGTGTGGCAGGCTGTTTCAGTAGTTACCACACACAGAATAATTCCTGGGAACTACCGTGAGCGTAAACTGCCATTTAATATTTTCACATGTTCAGTTTCACTATTGCCATTACTGTCATGTATTCAGTTAGAGCTTTTGTGTTTGTAGTTTTGTACTTACAATTAGTTAGTGGTTTCTTTGTTGTTTAAAAACAAAAAAAAGTGATGGCGGTGTGCATGGAGTGGCGCTTGGCTGGCGGTGTGCGTGGAGTGGCGATTGGCTGGCGGTGTGCGAGGGGTGGCGATTGGCTGGCAGAGTCTGTGGGTGGCGCTTGGCTGGCGGTGTGTGTGGGGTGGCGCTTGGCTGGTGGTGTGCATGGAGTGGCGCTTGGCTGGCAGTGTGCATGGAGTGGCGCTTGGCTGGCAGTGTGCGTGGAGTGGCGCTTGGCTGGCAGTGTGCGTGGAGTGGCGCTTGGCTGGCGGTGCCAGCCACACGCCAGTCCTCACACTCCCATCAGCTGGTGTGATTGCTGTATCAGGCATGTGGGTGTATGGAAGGGATGGGCCCTTGAATTGCGCTGTCTGTTGATGCGAGTGTTGTAATGTGCTGGGCCCGCTGCTGGCGGCGTGAATGGTCTTGTGCATGTCGTGTATAAAAGGTGTGTGAATGGACTGTAAAGTGGTTGGTGCCTTGAAACGGCTTTACAGCTCACAAGCTGTGAGTCATTGGTTCAGTTTTTTGGCCTTTCAGTTATTAACAGTGCATTTCACCTTTGTGAATTCTCTTGTTAATACAATTTGATCTACTGAACCATCACTCACCCTTGTGCCAAATCCAACCAGTATGTGTGGTAAAAATGACAAAACCTGCTCCGCTGTAATCAGGCATCGCAGCACACCCGGGACACGCTAGGTGTCTCGGTGGGACCCCGATGATGAAGCCTGCCGCCAACATTGGTTGGTGGGTGAGGGGTCTTTTTCACATAACCTAAGTGCATTTCTTTTCACAATTTTAGTGTTTGGAACATCGCAGAAGTACGTGGACACATCAAAATGATCTATTGCTAAACTACCTGTGTTTGGGGGGGCACCAATGTTTTTGGTCCCGGGTGCAGCCTTCATCTACGGAAACCTACCAAACCCATTTTTTTAAACTAGACACCTGAAGGAGTCAAGGGAAGTGTGGCTTGCCTGGATCTCCGAACATTTTCTTACCCAGACTCCTCTGCAAACCTCAAAATGTGCTTAAAAAAGCATATTTTCCTCACTTTTCTTTGTAGGATCACCACTTTGGCAAGGATTTACTACCACCCAGCATTCCCCTCAGTCTCCCAAGTAAAATGATACCTCACTTGTGTGGTTCCCCAAAGCACAGACAGCCTAAAGATGTATAAAAGGAAAATATATGCATATCAACTCGCTGTGCTATCCCCTCAATGTCTACAGGTTTTTGGCCTTTTTCTGTTGCAGACACCTGGGCCACCCACACAAGTGAGGTGTCATTTCTATCGGGAGACTTGGGGGAGCGCTGGATGGAAGGAAATTTGTGGCTCCTCCCAACATTTTGAGGTTTGCAATGGATTCTGGGTAAGAAAACACTGGGGGATCAACGCAAGTCACACCTCCCTGGACTCCCCAGTGTGTCTAGTGTACAGAAATTTTGGGTTTGGTAGGTTTCCCCAAATGGCTGCTGAACCCAGGACCAAAACGCAGGTGCCCCCCTTCACCTCCCTGCAAAAACAGTTAGTTTTGTATTTGATAATTGTGATGTGTCCACATAGTGTTTTGGGGCATTTCCTTTTGCAGGCACTAGGCCTACCCACACAAGTGAGGTACCATTTTTATCGCGAGACTTGGGGAAACGATGGGTGGAAGGAAATTTGTGGTTCCTCTCAGATTCCAGAACTTCCTGTCACCGAAATGTGAGAAAAAAGTGTTTTTTAGCCAAATTTTGAGGTTTACACAGGATTCTGGGTAATAGAACCTGGTGAGAGCCCCGCAAGTCACCCCATCTCGGATTCCCCTAGGTATCTACTTTTAAAAAACGCACAGGTTTGATAGGTTTCCCTAGCTGCCGGCTGAGCTGGAGCCCAAAATACACAGCTGGCACTTTGCAAAAAACAGTTCTGTTTTCTTTGGAAAAATGTGATGTGTCCACGTTGTGTTTTGGGGCATTTCCTGCTGCGGGCACTAGACCTACCCACACAAGTGAGGTACCATTTTTATTAGGAGACTTTAGGGAACACTAGGTGGAAGGGAATTTGTGGCTCCTCTCAGATTCCAGAACTTTCTGTCACCGAAATATGAGGAAAAAGTGTTTTTTTTGCCAAATTTTGAGGTTTGCACAGGATTCTGGGTAACAGAACCTGATGAGAGCCCTGCAAGTCACCCCATCTTGGATTCCCCTTGGTGTCTACTTTTCAAAAATGCACAGGTTCAATAGGTTTCCCTAGGTGGCGGCTAAGCTAGAGGCCATAAACCACAGCTAGGCACTTTGCAAAAAACTGTTCTGTTTTCTTTGGGAAAATGTGATGTGTCCACGTTGTGTTTTGGGGCATTTCCTTTTGCGGGTGCTAGGCCTATCCACACCAGTGAGGTACCATTTTTATGGGGAGACTTGGGGATCGCTGCGTGGAAGGAAACTTGTGGCTCCTCTCTGATTCCAGAACTTTGTGTCACCGAAATTTGAGGAAAAGGTGTTTTTTAGCCAAATTTTTAGGTTTGCAAAGGATTCTGGGTAACAGAACCTGATGAGAGCCCCACAAGTCACCCCATCTTGGATTCCCCTAGGTGTCTGCTTTTCAAAAATGCGTAGGGTTAGTAGGTTTCCCTAGGTGCCGGCTGAGCTAGAGGCCAAAATCTACAGCTAGGCAGTTTGCAAAAAACATGTCAGATTTCAATGTAAAAATGTGATGTGTCCATGTTGTGTTTCCTGTTGTGAGCATTAGGCCTACCCACGCAAGTGAGGCACCATTGGTATCGGGAGACTTGGGGGAACACAGAATAGCACAACAAGTGTTATTGCCTTTTGTGTTTCTCTACAATTTGTGCTTCCAAATGTAAGAGAGTGTGTAAAAAAGTCATCTATTTGAGAAATGCCCTGTAATTCACATGTTAGTATGGGCACCCCGGAATTCAGAGATGTGCAAATAACCACTGCTTCTCAACACCTTATCTTGTGCCCATTTTGGAAATACAAAGGTTTTCTTGATACCTATTTTTCACTCTTTTAATATTTCAGCAAATGAATTGCTGTACACCTGGTATAGAATGAAAACCCATTGCAAGGTGCAGCTCATTTATTGGTCCTGGGTACCTAGGGTTCTTGATGAACCTACAAACCCTATATATCCGCAACCAGAAGAGTCCAGCAGGCGTAACAGTATATTGCTTTAAAAGATCTGACATTGCTGGAAAAAGTTACAAAGTAAAACATTGAGAAAAATGGCTGTTTTTTTTCACCTTGATTTCAATATTTTTTTATTTCAGCTATTATTTTCTGTAGTAAACCCTTGTAGGACCTACACAAATTACCCCTTACTGAATTCAGAATTTTATCTACTTTTCAGCGAGTAAAATGGGGTAAGTCCCGGTAAAATGCCAAAATTGTGTTGAAAAATTGGGTTTTCTGATTTAAGTGTGCCTGTTCCTGAAAGGTGGGAAGCTGGTGATTTTAGCACTGTAACCCTTTTGTTGATGCCATTTTCAGGGGAAAAAAAACCAAAGGCCTTCTTCTGAAGCCCTTTATTCCCATTTTGAAAAAAAATCTAAATGTTCACTGTATTTTGGCTAATTTGTTATTCTCCTTCAGGGGAACCCATAAAGTCTGGGTACCTCTAGAATCCCTAGGATGTTGGGAAAAAAAAAAGACGCAAATTTGGCGTGGGTAGCTTAAGTGGACAAAAAGTTATGAGGGCCTAAGCGCGAACTGCCCCAAATAGCCAAAAAAAGGTTTGGCACCCAAGAGGAAAAGGCCTGGAAGCGAAGGGGTTAATATGACTATTTTCATTTATTGTTTCTAAAATAAAAGAGCGTCCAAACAATGCAGTGTGCACTTCATGCTTTTCTGTCAGTTTTACACAAACCTAAGGATACCACTTTTAAAACCAATTTTTATTGCGCATAACATTAGAGATTTTAAAGCTGCTATGTTTCCCTGGGAGTCCCCGGTTATCTATTTTGATGTGGTTTAATTTATACGTAAAGCAATTTGCTTAACGTTTAAAGAAGGAGGGGACTGCATGTGTTTAAAGACTTTTCTGTAGGATTAGCGAATTATATGTATTATATGTAATGGATTGTGAATGTTTATTATGTTTATGAGTGTTTTAAAAATATGGTTCCTACTGTTTTTCCACGTGCTTTTTATGGCCTATGTTAAAACATTGAAGCTTTGAAACTAACTACTTATAAAGCACAAACTGCTACCCCAACGAGGGGTGTACTGACGTGGAAAATGAAAACGTAGAGTAAAAAAAGTGATTATGTATGTTTAAACCCCCGTTCTTAAAGTACTTCCTGAAAGAAAATAAGTAGGGGAAAGTCCAATAGAAAAAGGTAGAGAATTCCAAATCGCTGCAGTTTTATAAACAAAAGCTCAACCTCCACAATGCCTTTGGTTGACAGTGGGTACCAGCAAGCAGTTAGCATAAGGATCACAAGCAGGCCTGTACATACAGACCTTTCTTCCGAGATAGGTAGGCCTTCACTTTTCGTTGCTGCATAGGCCAAACACAAGGCCTTGAATGTCCATCTTTGTTGCACTGAAACCCAGTGTAGGGTAGGACAGAGATGATGGACCGGCATCCTATGAGAAAGGTTGAATATCACTGCAGGAGTATTCTGAATGACGTGAAGCCTATTTATAAGATAGGCAAGATGGCCAAGATATAACTAATTTGTGTAGTATAGACCTGAAGTGAGTAATATATGGACCACTGTTTTCAAACAAACATAGGAAGATAAGAAAGAACTTTGCAAACTGAGTGCAACAAACCAAAGAATTTGGAGGCCACTGCAGCAACGTGAGGGGTGAAGGATAGACTGGAGTCAAATATACACCTACGTTCCTAGTGCAAGAGGCAGCAGTGGGAATGGGACATACTCTCAAGAACAGCAGTTGTAACACTAGCTGGAGCATTTAGAGTAAAAAAGCAGGATCCCAGTCTTATCAGAGTTCAATTTCCGAACGTTATGGTTCATCCACTCTGCAACTACTCCTTACAGGCCTTGAAATGACGGTGCTTCACCAGAGTTGTCCAAAATGGAGACAATGAACTGAGTATTGTCAGGATATGACATACTACAGAAGCCATATGATCTCTTTTAAGCTGCCAGTGGGGTGATGTATATATTAAACAGAGTGGGACTGAGGGAAGATCCTTGTGGGACAACGCAAGAAAAGTAAATATTGCTTGAACGAAAAAGTGGTAAAGATACACATTTAGACCTCTAATTCAAAAACGATTTGAGCCATCTCAGAGCCAAACTACAGGCACCAATGTTTGTGAGACGTTGAATAATTATAGATAGAGAGATTCTGTGAAAGTATGCACAGAGACAGAGTAGGACCAGAGCACAGGGGGCAAGACAGTTCTACGAATATCAGCTACAGCTAATAGCATGTTTGTGTACCGTGAAGAGCTCTGAATTGAGACTGAGTCTCATCTAGGATATGGTTAGCTTCCAAATATACAAACAGTCAAAATTGAACATGTTTTTCCATTAACTTGGTCTAGAATGGCAATAAAGAGATTGCCTAAAATTATTCAGGATGCTAAGGTCATCCAAGGCATTCTTGGGAAGAGAAATTATTAGGGTATTCTTCCAAAAACAGGGGCTTTTACCATGCTGAGAAACCTATTGCAAATTCCTGGAAGATGGGGGCTATCAGATCCTTAGTCAAAGTCAACATCCAAGGCGGGGAGGGGCAAGGATCAGATAGCCAATCAAATGTAATAATAGGCAATGAGCCGTGTACGCCTTCAGTAGGCATTGGCTCAATTCACACAAATACGTTTTGGTTTAAGATAGAATAATTTCAGTAGCAGGAGTGACAGATTTAAGAGGATAAAATTTGCCAAATTACCACACAGTTCCAAAGAGTGACTAATGATTTGAAAGCATACAGTAGAGTAAGTGAGGTTACTTAGTATTGAAAAAATCTCCTTAGTAGGTTTTTGACACCCTCAATCCTATAGGCGTAAAGTGTAGCTCGTGAAGCACATATGAGCTGGTGATATTTTTAACCCCTTCGCTGCCAGGCCTTTTCCCCCTCCTGTGCAGAGCCTTTTTTTGGCTATTTGGGGCAGTTCGCGCTTAGGCCCTCATAACTTTTTGGTCACATAAGCTACCCACGCCAAATTTGCGTCCTTTTTTCCCAACATCCTAGGGATTCTAGAGGTACCCAGACTTTGTGGGTTCCCCAGAAGGAGGCCAAGAAATTAGCCAAAATAAAGTGAAAATTTCGTTTTTTTCAAAAAAATGGGAAAAAGGGGCTGCAGGAGAAGGCTTGTGGTTTTTCCCCTGAAAATGGCATCAACAAAGGGTTTGCGGTGCTAAAATCACCAGCTTCCCAGCTTTCAGGAACAGGCAGACTTGAATCGGAAAACTCAATTTTTCAACACAATTTTGCCATTTTACTGGGACATACCCCATTTTTACGATTTTTTGTGCTTTCAGCCTCCTTATAGTCAGTGCAGAAATGGGCATGAAATCAATGCTGGATCCAAGAAACTGCAACATTTCTGAAAAGTAGACAAAATTCTAAATTCAGCAAGGGGTAATTTGTGGAGATCCTACAAGGGTTTCCTACAGAAAATAACTGAAAAAGAAAAATATTGAAATTGAGGTGAAAAAAACATCAATTTTTCTCTACGTTTCACCCTGTAACTTTTTCCTGCAATGTCAGATTTTCAAAAGCAATATACCGTTATGTCTGCTGGACTCCTCTGGTTGTGGGGATATATAGAGCTTGTAGGGTCATCAAGAACCCTAGGTACCCAGAGAAAATAAATTAGCTGCACCCTGCAGTGCGTTTTCATTCTATACCGGGTATACAGCAATTCATTTGCTGAAATATAAAGAGTGAAAAATAGCTATCAAAAAAACCTTTGTATTTCCAAAAAGGGCACAAGATAAGGTGTTGAGAAGCAGTGGTTATTTGCACATCTCTGAATTCCGGGGTGACCGTACTAGCATGTGAATTACAGGGCATTTCTCAAATAGATGTCTTTTTTACACACTCTCTTATATTTGGAAGGAAAAAATGTAGAGAATGACAAGGGGCACTAACACTTGTTTTGCTAATCTATTTTCCCCAAAGTCTCCCGATAAAAATGATACCTCACTTGTGTGGGTAGGCCTAGCGACAGGAAACGCCCCAAAACGCAATGTGGACACATCACATTTTTTTAAAGAAAACAGAGGTGTTTTTTGCAAAGTGCCTACCTGTAGATTTTGGCCTCTAGCTCAGCCAGCACCTAGGAAAACCTACCAAACCTGTGCATTTTTTAAAACTAAAGACCTAGGGGAATCCAGGATGGGGTGACTTGTGGGGCTCTGACCAGGTTCTGTTAACCAGAATCCTTTGCAAACCTCAAACATTGGCTAAAAAAACACATTTTCCTCAAATTTTGGTGACAGAAAGTTCTGGAATCAGAGAGGAGCCACAAATTTCCTTCCACCCAGCGTTCCTCCAAGTATTACGATAAAAATGGTACCTCACTTGTGTGGGTAGGCCTAGCGCCCATGACAGGAAATGCCCCAAAACACAACGTGGACACATCACATTTTTTTAAAGAAAACAGAGGTGTTTTTTGCAAAGTGCCTACCTGTAGATTTTGGCCTCTCGCTCAGTCGGCACCTAGGGAAACCTACCAAACCTGTGCATTTCTGAAAACTAGAGACCTAGGGGAATGCAAGATGGGGTGACTTGTGGGGCTCTGACCAGGTTCTGTTACCCAGAATCCTTTGCAAACCTCAACATTTGGCTAAAAAAAACACGTTTTACTCACATTTCGGTGACAAAAAGTTCTGGAATCTGAGAGGAGTCACAAATTTCCTTCCACCCAGCGTACCCCCAAGTCTCCCGATAAAAATGGTACCTCACTTGTGTGGGTAGGCGTAGCGCACATGACAGGAAATGCCCCAAAACACAACATGGACACATCACATTTTTTTAAAGAAAACAGAGGTGTTTTTTGCAAAGTGCCTACCTGTAGATTTTGGCCTCTAGCTCAGCCGGCGCCTAGGGAAACCTACCGAATTTGTACATTTTTGAAAACTAGAGACCTAGGGGAATCCAAGATGGGGTGACTTGTGGGGCTCTGACCAGGTTCTGTTACCCAGAATCCTTTGCAAACCTCACAATTTGGCTAAAAAAACACGTTTTCCTCACATTTCGGTGACAGAAAGTTCTGGAATCAGAGAGGAGCCACAAATTTCCTTCCACCCAGCGTTCCTCCAAGTCTTACGATAAAAATGGTACCTCACTTGTGTGGGTAGGCCTAGCGCCCATGACAGGAAATGCCCCAAAACACAACGTGGACACATCACATTTTTTGAAAGAAAACAGAGGTGTTTTTTGCAAAGTGCCTACCTGTAGATTTTGGCCTCTAGCTCAGTGGGCACCTAGGGAAACCTACCAAACCTGTGCATTTCTGAAAACTAGAGACCTAGGGGAATGCAAGATGGGGTGACTTGTGGAGCTCTGACCAGGTTCTGTTACCCAGAATCCTTTGCAAACCTCAACATTTGGCTAAAAAAAACACATTTTCCTCACATTTCGGTGACAGAAAGTTCTGGAATCTGAGAGGAGTCACAAATTTCCTTCCACCCAGCATTCCCCCAAGTCTCCTGATGAAAATGATACCTCACTTGTGTGGGTAGGCCTAGCGCCCGTGACAGGAAATGCCCCAAAACACAACGTGGACACATCACATTTTTTTAAAGAAAACAGAGGTGTTTTTTGCCAAGTGCCTACCTGTAGATTTTGGCCTCTAGCTCAGCCGGCACCTAGGGAAACCTACCAAACCTGTGCATTTTTGAAAAATAAAGACCTAGGGGTATCCAAGATGGGGTGACTTGTGGGGCTCTGACCAGGTTCTGTTACCCAGAATCCTTTGCAAACCTCAAACATTGGCTAAAAAAACACATTTTCGTCAAATTTTGGTGACAGAAAGTTCTGGAATCAGAGAGGGGCCACAAATTTCCTTCCACACAGCGTTCCCCCAAGTCTCCTGATAAAAATGATACCTCACTTGCGTGGGTAGGCCTAGCGCCCGCGACAGAAAATGCCCCAAAACGCAACGTAGACACATCAATTTTTTTTAAAGAAAACAGAGGTGTTTTTTGCAAAGTGCCTACCTGTAGATTTTGTCCTCTAGCTCAGCCAGCACCTAGGGAAACCTACCAAACTTGTACATTTTTGAAAACTAGAGACCTAGGGGAATCCAAGATGGGGTGACTTGTGGGACTCTGACCAGTTCTGTTACCCAGAATCCTTTGCAAACCTCAAAATGTGGCTAAAAAACACATTTTCCTCACATTTCGGTGACAGAAAGTTCTGGAATCTGAGAGGAGCCACAAATTTCCATCCACCCAGCATTCCACCAAGTCTCCCGATAAAAATGGTACCTCACTTGTGTGGGTAGGCCTAGCGCCCATGACAGGAAATGCCCCAAAACGCAACGTGGACACATCACATTTTTTGAAAGAAAACAGAGGTGTCTTTTGCAAAGTGCCTACCTGTAGATTTTGGCCTCTAGCTCAGCCAGCATCTAGAGAAACCTACCAAACCTGTGCATTTTTTAAATCTAAAGACCTAGGGGAATCCAAGATGGGGTGACTTGTGGGGCTCTGACCAGGTTCTGTTACCCAGAATCCTTTGCAAACCTCAAACATTTGCTAAAAAAACACATTTTCCTCAAATTTTGGTGACAGAAAGTTCTGGAATCAGAGAGGAGCCACAAATTTCCTACCACCCAGCGCTCCCCCAAGGCTCCTGATAAAAATGATACCTCACTTGCGTGGGTAGGCCTAGCTCCTGTGACAGAAAATGCCCCAAAACGCAACGTAGACACATCAAATTTTTTTAAAGAAAACAGAGGTGTTTTTTGCAAAGTGCCTACCTGTAGATTTTGTCCTCTAGCTCAGCCAGCACCTAGGGAAACCTACCAAACTTGTAGATTTTTGAAAACTAGAGACCTAGGGGAATCCAAGATGGGGTGACTTGTGGGGCTCTGACCAGGTTCTGTTATCCAGAATCCTTTGCAAACCTCACAATTTGGCTAAAAAAACACATTTTCCTCACATTTCGGTGACAGAAAGTTCTGGAATCTGAGAGGAGCCACAAATTTCCTTCCACCCAGCGTTCCCCCAAGTCTCCCGATAAAAATGATACCTCACTTGTGTGGGTAGGCCTAGCACCTGCGACAGGAAACGCCCCAAAATGCAACATGGACAAATCACATTTTTTTAAAGAAAACAGAGCTGTTTTTTGCAAAGTGCCTATCTGTAGATTTTGGCCTCTAGCTCAGCCGCACCTAGGGAAACCTACCAAACCTGTGCATTTTCGAAAAATAAAGACCTAGGGGAATCCAAGATGGGGTGACTTGTGGGGCTCTGACAAGGTTCTGTTACCCAGAATCCTTTGCAAACCTCAAACTTTGGCTAAAAAAACACATTTTCCTCACATTTCGGTGACAGAAAGTTCTGGAATCTGAGAGGAGCCACAAATTTCCTTCCACCCAGCGTTCCTCCAAGTCTTACGATAAAAATGGTACCTAACTTGTGTGGGTAGGGCTAGCGCCCATGACAGGAAATGCCCCAAAACACAACGTGGACACATCACATTTTTTGAAAGAAAACAGAGGTGTTTTTTGCAAAGTGCCTACCTGTAGATTTTGGCCTCTCGCTCAGTCGGCACCTAGGGAAACCTACCAAACCTGTGCATTTCTGAAAACTAGAGACCTAGGGGAATGCAAGATGGGGTGACTTGTGGGGCTCTGACCAGGTTCTGTTACCCAGAATCCTTTGCAAACCTCAAACTTTGGTTTAAAAAAAACACATTTTCCTCATATTTCGGTGACAGAAAGTTCTGGAATCTGAGAGGAGCCACAAATTTCCTTCCACCCAGCGTTCCCCCAAGTCTCCCGATAAAAATGGTACCTCATTTGTGTGGGTAGGCCTAGCGCCTGTGACAGGAAATGCCCCAAAACACAACGTGGACACATCACATTTTTTTAAAGAAAACAGAGGTGTTTTTTGCAAAGTGCCTACCTGTAGGTTTTGGCCTCTAGTTCAGCCGGCACCTAGGGAAACCTACCAAACCTGTGCATTTTTTAAAAATAAAGACCTAGGGGAATCCAAGATGGGGTGACTTGTGGGGCTCTGACCAGGTTCTGTTACCCAGAATCCTTTGCAAACCTCAAAATGTGGCTAAAAAACACATTTTCCTCAAATTTCGGTGATAGAAAGTTCTGGAATCTGAGAGGAGCCACAAATTTCCTTCCACCCAGCGTACCCCCAAGTCTCCTGATAAAAATGGTACCTCACTTGTGTGGGTAGGCCTAGCGCACATGACAGGAAATGCCCCAAAACACAACATGGACACATCACATTTTTTGAAAGAAAACAGAGGTGTTTTTTGCAAAGTGCCTACCTGTAGATTTTGGCCTCTATCTCAGCCGGCACCCAGGGAAACCTACCAAACCTGTACATTTTTGAAAACTAGGGACCTAGGGGAATCCAAGATGGGGTGACTTGTGGGGCTCTAACCAGGTTCTGTTACCCAGAATCCTTTGCAAACCTCAAAATTTCACTAAAAAAAACACATTTTCCTCACATTTTGGTGACAGAAAGTTCTAGAATCAGAGAGGAGCCACAAATTCCCTTCCACCCAGCATTCCCCCAAGTCTCCCGATAAAAATGATATCTCACTTGTGTGGGTAGGCCTAGCACCTGTGACAGGAAATGCCCCAAAACACAACGTGGACACATCACATTTTTTTAAAGAAAACAGAGGTGTTTTTTGCAAAGTGCCTACCTGTAGATTTTGGCCTCTAGCTCAGCCGGCACCTAGGGAAACTTACCAAACCTGTGCATTTTTGAAAACTAGAGACCTAGGGGAATCCAAGATGGGGTGACTTGTGGGGCTCTGACCAGGTTCTGTTACCCAGAATGCTTTGCAAACCTCAAACTTTGGCTAAAAAAACACACTTTCCTCAAATTTTGGTGACAGAAAGTTCTGGAATCAGAGAGGAGCCACACATTTCCTTCCACCCAGCGTTCCCCCAAGTCTCCCGATAAAAATGATACCTCACTTGTGTGGGTGGGCCTAGCGCCTGCGACAGGAAATGCCCCAAAACGCAACGTGGACAAATCACATTTTTTGAAAGAAAACAGAGCTGTTTTTTGCAAAGTGCCTACCTGTAGATTTTGGCCTCTAGCTCAGCCGCACCTAGGGAAACCTACCAAACCTGTGCATTTTTGAAAAATAAAGACTTAGGGGAATCCAAGATGGGGTGACTTGTGGGGCTCTGACCAGGTTCTGTTACCCAGAATCCTTTGCAAACCTCAAACTTTGGTTAAAAAAAACACATTTTCCTCACATTTCGGTGACAGAAAGTTCTGGAATCTGAGAGGAGCCACAAATTTCCTTCCACCCAGCGTTCCCCCAAGTCTCCCGATAAAAATGGTACCTCATTTGTGTGGGTAGGCCTAGCGCCTGTGACAGGAAATGCCCCAAAACACAACATGGACACATCACATTTTTTGAAAGAAAACAGAGGTGTTTTTTGCAAAGTGCCTACCTGTAGATTTTGGCCTCTAGCTCAGCCGGCACCTAGGGAAACCTACCAAACCTGTACATTTTTGAAAACTAGAGACCTAGGGGAATCCAAGATGGGGTGACTTGTGGGGCTCTAACCAGGTTCTGTTACCCAGAATCCTTTGCAAACCTCAAAATTTCACTAAAAAAAAACACATTTTCCTCACATTTTGGTGACAGAAAGTTCTAGAATCAGAGAGGAGCCACAAATTCCCTTCCACCCAGCATTCCCCCAAGTCTCCCGATAAAAATGATACCTCACTTGTGTGGGTAGGCCTAGCACCTGTGACAGGAAATGCCCCAAAACACAACGTGGACACATCACTTTTTTTGAAGAAAAAAGAGGTGTTTTTTGCAAAGTGCCTACCTGTAGATTTTGGCCTCTAGCTCAGCCGGCACCTAGGGAAACCTACCAAACCTGTGCATTTTTGAAAAATAAAGACCTAGGGGAATCCAAGATGGGGTGACTTGTGGGGCTCTGACCAGGTTCTGTTACCCAGAATCCTTTGCAAACCTCAAACATTGGCTAAAAAAACACATTTTCCTCACATTTCGGTGACAGAAAGTTCTGGAATCTGAGAGCAGCCACAAATGTCCTTGCACCCAGCGTTCCCCCAAGTCTCCTGATAAAAATGATACCTCATTTGCGTGGGTAGGCCTAGCGCCCGCGACAGAAAATGCCCCAAAACGCAACGTAGACACATCAATTTTTTTTAAAGAAAACAGAGGTGTTTTTTGCAAAGTGCCTACCTGTAGATTTTGTCCTCTAGCTCAGCCAGCACCTAGGGAAACCTACCAAACCTGTGCATTTCTGAAAACTAGAGACCTAGGGGAATGCAAGATGGGGTGACTTGTGGGGCTCTGACCAGGTTCTGTTACCCAGAATCCTTTGCAAACCTCAACATTTGGCTAAAAAAAATACATTTTCCTCACATTTCGGTGACAGAAAGTTCTGGAATCTGAGAGGAGTGACAAATTTCCTTCCACCCAGCATTCCCCCAAGTCTCCCGATAAAAATGATACCTCACTTGTGTGGGTAGGCCTAGCGCCCGCGACAGAAAATGCCCCAAAACGCAACGTAGACACATCACATTTTTTTAAAGAAAACAGAGGTGTTTTTTGCAAAGTGCCTACCTGTAGATTTTGTCCTCTAGCTCAGCCAGCACCTAGGGAAACCTACCAAACTTGTACATTTTTGAAAACTAGAGACCTAGGGGAATCCAAGATGGGGTGACTTGTGGGGCTATGACCAGGTTCTGTTACCCAGAATCCCTTGCAAACCTCAAAATGTGGCTAAAAAACACATTTTCCTCACATTTCGGTGACAGAAAGTTCTGGAATCTGAGAGGAGCCACAAATTTCCATCCACCCAGCGTTCCACCAAGTCTCCCGATAAAAATGGTACCTCACTTGTGTGGGTAGGCCTAGCGCCCATGACAGGAAATGCCCCAAAACGCAATGTGGACACATCACATTTTTTGAAAGAAAATAGAGGTGTTTTTTGCAAAGTGCCTACCTGTAGATTTTGGCCTCTAGCTCAGCCAGCACCTAGAGAAACCTACCAAACCTGTGCATTTTTTAAATCTAAAGACCTAGGGGAATCCAAGATGGGGTGACTTGTGGGGCTCTCACCAGGTTCTGTTACCCAGAATCCTTTGCAAACCTCAAACATTGGCTAAAAAAACACATTTTCCTCAAATTTTAGTGACAGAAAGTTCTGGAATCAGAGAGGAGCCGCAAATTTCCTTCCACCCAGCGTTCCCCCAAGGCTCCTGATAAAAATGATACCTCACTTGCGTGGGTAGGCCTAGCGCCCGCCACAGAAAATGCCCCAAAACGCAACATAGACACATCAATTTTTTTTAAAGAAAACAGAGGTGTTTTTTGCAAAGTGCCTACCTGTAGATTTTGTCCTCTAGCTCAGCCAGCACCTAGGGAAACCTACCAAACTTGTACATTTTTGAAAACTAGAGACCTAGGGGAATCCAAGATGGGGTGACTTGTGGGGCTCTGACCAGGTTCTGTTACCCAGAATCCTTTGCAAACCTCAAACTTTGGCTAAAAAAACACATTTTCCTCAAATTTTGGTGACAGAAAGTTCTGGAATCAGAGAGGAGCCACAAATTTCCTTCCACCCAGCGTTCCCCCAAGTCTCCTGATAAAAATGATACCTCACTTGTGTGGGTAGGCCTAGCGCCCGCGACAGAAAATGCCCCAAAACGCAACGTAGACACATCAAATTTTTTTTAAAGTACAGGTGTTTTTTGCAAAGTGCCTTCCTGTAGATTTTGTCCTCTAGCTCAGCCAGCACCTAGGGAAACCTACCAAATTTGTACATTTTTGAAAGCTAGAGACCTAGGGGAATCCAAGATGGGGTGACTTGTGGGGCTCTGACCAGGTTCTGTTACCCAGAATCCTTTGCAAACCTCACAATTTGGCTAAAAAAACACGTTTTCCTCACATTTCGGTGACAGAAAGTTCTGGAATCTGAGAGGAGCCACAAATTTCCTTCCACCCAGCGTTCCCCCTAGTCTCCCGATAAAAATGATACCTCACTTGTGTGGGTAGGCCTACCGCCTGCGACAGGAAATGCCCCAAAATGCAACGTGGACAAATCACATTTTTTGAAAGAAAACAGAGCTGTTTTTTGCAAAGTGCCTACCTGTAGATTTTGGCCTCTAGCTCAGCCGCACCTAGGGAAACCTACCAAACCTGTGCATTTTTGAAAAATAAAGACCTAGGGGAATCCAAGATGGGATGACTTGTGGGGCTCCGACAAGGTTCTGTTACCCAGAATCCTTTGCAAACCTCAAACTTTGGCTAAAAAAACACATTTTCCTCACATTTCGGTGACAGAAAGTTCTGGAATCTGAGAGGAGCCACAAATTTCCTTCCACCCAGCGTTCCTCCAAGTCTTACGATAAAAATGGTACCTCACTTGTGTGGGTAGGCCTAGCGCCCATGACAGGAAATGCCCCAAAACACAACGTGGACACATCACATTTTTTGAAAGAAAACACAGGTGTTTTTTGCAAAGTAACTACCTGTAGATTTTGGCCTCTAGCTCAGTGGGCACCTAGGGAAACCTACCAAACCTGTGCATTTCAGAAAACTAGAGACCTAGGGGAATGCAAGATGGGGTGACTTGTGGGGCTCTGACCAGGTTCTGTTACCCAGAATCCTTTGCAAACCTCAACATTTGGCTAAAAAAAACACATTTTCCTCACATTTCGGTGACAGAAAGTTCTGGAATCTGAGAGGAGTCACAAATTTCCTTCCACCCAGCATTCCCCCAAGTCTCCCGATAAAAATGATACCTCACTTGTGTGGGTAGGCCTAGCGCCTGTGACAGGAAATGCCCCAAAACACAACGTGGACACATCACATTTTTTGAAAGAAAACAGAGGTGTTTTTTGCCAAGTGCCTACCTGTAGATTTTGGCCTCTAGCTCAGCCGGCACCTAGGGAAACCTACCAAACCTGTGCATTTTTGAAAAATAAAGACCTAGGG
Organism: Pleurodeles waltl; assembly: GCF_031143425.1. NCBI lineage: Eukaryota > Metazoa > Chordata > Amphibia > Caudata > Salamandridae > Pleurodeles > Pleurodeles waltl. The sequence goes on along the minus strand of NC_090439.1, from coordinate 297,678,412 downwards.
GAATCCAAGATGGGGTGACTTGTGGGGCTCTGACCAGGTTCTGTTACCCAGAATCCTTTGCAAACCTCAAACATTGGCTAAAAAAACACATTTTCCTCAAATTTTGGTGACAGAAAGTTCTGGAATCAGAGAGGAGCCACAAATTTCCTTCCTCCCAGCGTTCCCCCAAGGCTCCTGATAAAAATGATACCTCACTTGCGTGGGTAGGCCTAGCGCCCGCGACAGAAAATGCCCCAAAACGCAACGTAGACACATCAAATTTTTTTAAAGAAAACAGAGGCGTTTTTTGCAAAGTGCCTACCTGTAGATTTTGTCCTCTAGCTCAGCCAGCACCTAGGGAAACCTACCAAACTTGTACATTTTTGAAAACTAGAGACCTAGGGGAATCCAAAATGGGGTGACTTGTGGGGCTCTGACCAGGTTCTGTTATCCAGAATCCTTTGCAAACCTCACAATTTGGCTAAAAAAACACGTTTTCCATACATTTCGGTGACAGAAAGTTCTGGAATCTGAGAGGAGCCACAAATTTCCTTCCACCCAGCGTTCCCCCAAGTCTCCCGATAAAAATGATACCTCACTTGTGTGGGTAGGCCTAGCGCCTGCGACAGGAAACGCCCCAAAATGCAACGTGGACAAATCACATTTTTTGAAAGAAAACAGAGCTGTTTTTTGCAAAGTGCCTACCTGTAGATTTTGGCCTCTAGCTCAGCCGCACCTAGGGAAACCTACCAAACCTGTTCATTTTTGAAAAATAAAGACCTAGGGGAATCCAAGATGGGGTGACTTGTGGGGCTCTGACAAGTTTCTGTTACCCAGAATCCTTTGCAAACCTCAAACTTTGGCTAAAAAAACACATTTTCCTCACATTTCGGTGACAGAAAGTTGTGGAATCTTAGAGGAGCCACAAATTTCCTTCCGCCCAGCGTTCCTCCAAGTCTTACGATAAAAATGGTACCTCACTTGTGTGGGTAGGCCTAGCGCCCATGACAGGAAATGCCCCAAAACACAACGTGGACACATCACATTTTTTGAAAGAAAACATAGGTGTTTTTTGCAAAGTGCCTACCTGTAGATTTTGGCCTCTCGCTCACTCGGCGCCTAGGGAAACCTACCAAACCTGTGCATTTCTAAAAACTAGAGACCTAGGGGAATGCAAGATGGGGTGACTTGTGGGACTCTGACCAGGTTCTGTTACCCGGAATCCTTTGCAAACCTCAACATTTGGCTAAAAAAAACAAGTTTTCCTCACATTTCGGTGACAGAAAGTTCTGGAATCTGACAGGAGCCACAAATTTCCATCCACCCAGCGTTCCACCAAGTCTCCCGATAAAAATGGTACCTCACTTGTGTGGGTAGGCCTAGCGCCCATTACAGGAAATGCCCCAAAACGCAACGTGGACACATCACATTTTTTGAAAGAAAACAGAGGTGTTTTTTGCAAAGTGCCTACCTGTAGATTTTGGCCTCTAGCTCAGCCAGCACCTAGAGAAACCTACCAAACCTGTGCATTATTTTAATCTAAAGACCTAGGGGAATCCAAGATGGGGTGACTTGTGGGGCTCTGACCAGGTTCTGTTACCGAGAATCCTTTGCAAACCTCAAACATAGGCTAAAAAAACACATTTTCCTCAAATTTTGGTGACAGAAAGTTCTGGAATCTGAGAGGAGCCACAAATTTCCTTCCACCCAGCGTTCCCCCAAGTCTCCCGATAAAAATTATACCTCACTTGTGTGGGTAGGCCTAGCGCCTGCGACAGGAAACGCCCCAAAATGCAACGTGGACAAATCACATTTTTTGAAAGAAAACAGAGCTGTTTTTTGCAAAGTGCCTACCTGTAGATTTTGGCCTCTAGCTCAGCCGCACCTAGGGAAACCTACCAAACCTGTGCATTTTTGAAAAATAAAGACCTAGGGGAATCCAAGATGGGGTGACTTGTGGGGCTCTGACAAGGTTCTGTTACCCAGAATCCTTTGCAAACCTCACAATTTGGCTAAAAAAACACGTTTTCCTCACATTTCGGTGACAGAAAGTTCTGGAATCTGAGAGGAGCCACAAATTTCCTTCCACCCAGCGTTCCCCCAAGTCTCCCGATAAAAATGATACCTCACTTGTGTGGGTAGGCCTAGCGCCTGCGACAGGAAACGCCCCAAAATGCAACGTGGACAAATCACATTTTTTGAAAGAAAACAGAGCTGTTTTTTGCAAAGTGCCTACCTGTAGATTTTGGCCTCTAGCTCAGCCGCACCTAGGGAAACCTACCAAACCTGTGCATTTTTGAAAAATAAAGACCTAGGGGAATCCAAGATGGGGTGACTTGTGGGGCTCTGACAAGGTTCTGTTACCCAGAATCCTTTGCAAACCTCACAATTTGGCTAAAAAAACACGTTTTCCTCACATTTCGGTGACAGAAAGTTCTGGAATCTGAGAGGAGCCACAAATTTCCTTCCACCCAGCGTTCCCCCAAGTCTCCCGATAAAAATGATACCTCACTTGTGTGGGTAGGCCTAGCGCCTGCGACAGGAAACGCCCCAAAATGCAACGTGGACAAATCACATTTTTTGAAAGAAAACAGAGCTGTTTTTTGCAAAGTGCCTACCTGTAGATTTTGGCCTCTAGCTCAGCCGCACCTAGGGAAACCTACCAAACCTGTTCATTTTTGAAAAATAAAGACCTAGGGGAATCCAAGATGGGGTGACTTGTGGGGCTCTGACAAGTTTCTGTTACCCAGAATCCTTTGCAAACCTCAAACTTTGGCTAAAAAAACACATTTGTCTCACATTTCGGTGACAGAAAGTTCTGGAATCTGAGAGGAGCCACAAATTTCCTTCCGCCCAGCGTTCCTCCAAGTCTTACGATAAAAATGGTACCTCACTTGTGTGGGTAGGCCTAGCGCCCATGACAGGAAATGCCCCAAAACACAACGTGGACACATCACATTTTTTGAAAGAAAACATAGGTGTTTTTTGCAAAGTGCCTACCTGTAGATTTTGGCCTCTCGCTCACTCGGCGCCTAGGGAAACCTACCAAACCTGTGCATTTCTAAAAACTAGAGACCTAGGGGAATGCAAGATGGGGTGACGTGTGGGACTCTGACCAGGTTCTGTTACCCGGAATCCTTTGCAAACCTCAACATTTGGCTAAAAAAAACCAAGTTTTCCTCACATTTCGGTGACAGAAAGTTCTGGAATCTGACAGGAGCCACAAATTTCCATCCACCCAGCGTTCCACCAAGTCTCCCGATAAAAATGGTACCTCACTTGTGTGGGTAGGCCTAGCGCCCATGACAGGAAATGCCCCAAAACGCAACGTGGACACATCACATTTTTTGAAAGAAAACAGAGGTGTTTTTTGCAAAGTGCCTACCTGTAGATTTTGGCCTCTAGCTCAGCCAGCACCTAGAGAAACCTACCAAACCTGTGCATTTTTTTAATCTAAAGACCTAGGGGAATCCAAGATGGGGTGACTTGTGGGGCTCTGACCAGGTTCTGTTACCCAGAATCCTTTGCAAACCTCAAACATAGGCTAAAAAAACAAATTTTCCTCAAATTTTGGTGACAGAAAGTTCTGGAATCTGAGAGGAGCCACAAATTTCCTTCCACCCAGCGTTCCCCCAAGTTTCCCGATAAAAATGATACCTCACTTGTGTGGGTAGGCCTAGCGCCTGCGACAGGAAACGCCCCAAAATGCAACGTGGACAAATCACATTTTTTGAAAGAAAACAGAGCTGTTTTTTGCAAAGTGCCTACCTGTAGATTTTGGCCTCTAGCTCAGCCGCACCTAGGGAAACCTACCAAACCTGTGCATTTTTGAAAAATAAAGACCTAGGGGAATCCAAGATGGGGTGACTTGTGGGGCTCTGACAAGGTTCTGTTACCCAGAATCCTTTGCAAACCTCAAACTTTGGCTAAAAAAACACATTTTCCTCACATTTCGGTGACAGAAAGTTCTGGAATCTGAGAGGAGCCACAAATTTCCTTCCATCCAGCGTTCCTCCAAGTCTTACGATAAAAATGGTACCTGACTTGTGTGGGAAGGCCTAGCGCCCATGACAGGAAATATCCCAAAACACAACGTGGACAAATCACATTTTTTTAAAGAAAACAGAGGTGTTTTTGGCAAAGTGCCTACCTGTAGATTTTGGCCTCTCGCTCAGTCGGCACCTAGGGAAACCTACCAAACCTGTGCATTTCTGAAAACTAGAGACCTAGGGGAATGCAAGATGGGGTGACTTGTGGGGCTCTGACCAGGTTCTGTTACCCAGAATCCTTTGCAAACCTCAACATTTGGCTAAAAAAAACACGTTTTCCTCACATTTCGGTGACAGAAAGTTCTGGAATCTGAGAGGAGTCACAAATTTGCTTCCACCCAGCATTCCCCCAAGTCTCCCGACAAAAATGATACCTCACTTGTGTGGGTAGGCCTAGCGCCTGTGACAGGAAATGCCCCAAAACACAACGTGGACACATCACATTTTTTTAAAGAAAACAGAGGTGTTTTTTGCAAAGTGCCTACCTGTAGATTTTGGACTCTAGCTCAGCCGGCACCTAGGGAAACCTACCAAACCTGTGCATTTTTTAAAAATAAAGACCTAGGGGAATCCAAGATGGGGTGACTTGTGGGGCTCTGACCAGGTTCTGTTACCCAGAATCCTTTGCAAACCTCAAAATGTGGCTAAAAAACACATTTTCTTCACATTTCGGTGATAGAAAGTTCTGGAATCTGAGAGGAGCCACAAATTTCCTTCCACCCAGCGTTCCCCCAAGTCTCCCGATAAAAATGGTACCTCACTTGTGTGGGTAGGCCTAGCGCACATGACAGGAAATGCCCCAAAACACAACGTGGACACATCACATTTTTTGAAAGAAAACAGAGGTGTTTTTTGCAAAGTGCCTACCTGTAGATTTTGGCCTCTAGCTCAGCCGGCACTTAGGGAAACCTACCAAACCTGTACATTTTTTAAAACTAGAGACCAAGGGGAATCCAAGATGGGGTGACTTGTGGGGCTCTAACCAGGTTCTGTTACCCAGAATCCTTTGCAAACCTCAAAATTTCGCTAACAAAAACACATTTTCCTCACATTTTGGTGACAGAAAGTTCTAGAATCAGAGAGGAGCCACAAATTCCCTTCCACCCACCATTCCCCCAAGTCTCCCGATAAAAATGATACCTCACTTGTGTGGGTAGGCCTAGCGCCTGTGACAGGAAATGCCCCAAAACACAACGTGGACACATCACATTTTTTTAAAGAAAACAGAGGTGTTTTTTGCAAAGTGCCTACCTGTAGATTTTGGCCTCTAGCTCAGCCGGCACCTAGGGAAACCTACAAAACCTGTACATTTTTGAAAAATAAAGACCTTGGGGAATCCAAGATGGGGTGACTTGTGGGGCTCTGACCAGGTTCTGTTACCCAGAATCCTTTGCAAACCTCAAACTTTGGCTAAAAAAACACATTTTCCTCAAATTTTGGTGACAGAAAGTTCTGGAATCAGAGAGGAGCCACAAATTTCCTTCCACCCAGCGTTCCCCCAAGTCTCCTGATAAAAATTATACCTCACTTGTGTGGGTAGGCCTAGCGCCCGTGACAGGAAATGCCCCAAAACACAACGTGGACACATCACATTTTTTTAAAGAAAACAGAGGTGTTTTTTGCCAAGTGCCTACCTGTAGATTTTGGCCTCTAGCTCAGCCGGCACCTAGGGAAACCTACCAAACCTGTGCATTTTTGAAAAATAAAGACCTAGGGGAATCCAAGATGGGGTGACTTGTGGGGCTCTGACCAGGTTCTGTTACCCAGAATCCTTTGCAAACCTCAAACATTGGCTAAAAAAACACATTTTCCTCAAATTTTGGTGACAGAAAGTTCTGGAATCAGAGAGGAGCCACAAATTTCCATCCACCCAGCGTTCCCCCAAGGCTCCCGATAAAAATGGTACCTCACTTGTGTGGGTAGGCCTAGCGCCCACGACAGAAAATGCCCCAAAACGCAACATAGACACATCAAATTTTTTTAAAGAAAACAGAGGTGTTTTTTGCAAAGTTCCTACCTGTAGATTTTGTCCTCTAGCTCAGCCAGCACCTAGGGAAACCTACCAAACTTGTACATTTTTGAAAACTAGAGACCCAGGGGAATCCAAGATGGGGTGACTTGTGGGGCTCTGACCAGGTTCTGTTACCCAGAATCCTTTGCAAACCTCAAACTTTGGCTAAAAAAACACATTTTCCTCAAATTTTGGTGACAGAAAGTTCTGGAATCAGAGAGGAGCCGCAAATTTCCTTCCACCCAGCGTTCCCTCAAGTCTCCTGATAAAAATGATACCTCACTTGTGTGGGTAGGCCTAGCGCCCGTGACAGGAAATGCCCCAAAACACAACGTGGACACATCACATTTTTTTAAAGAAAACAGAGGTGTTTTTTGCCAAGTGCCTACCTGTAGATTTTGGCCTCTAGCTCAGCCCGCACCTAGGGAAACCTACCAAACCTGTGCATTTTTGAAAAATAAAGACCTAGGGGAATCCAAGATGGGGTGACTTGTGGGGCTCTGACAAGGTTCTGTTACCCAGAATCCTTTGCAAACCTCAAACTTTGGCTAAAAAAACACATTTTCCTCACATTTCGGTGACAGAAAGTTCTGGAATCTGAGAGGAGCCACAAATTTCCTTCCACCCAGCGTTCCTCCAAGTCTTACGATAAAAATGGTACCTCACTTGTGTGGGTAGGCCTAGCGCCCATGACAGGAGATGCCCCAAAACACAACGTGGACACATCACATTTTTTGAAAGAAAACAGAGGTGTTTTTTGCAAAGTGCCTACCTGTAGATTTTGGCCCTAGCTCAGTGGGCACCTAGGGAAACCTACCAAACCTGTGCATTTCAGAAAACTAGAGACCTAGGGGAATGCAAGATGGGGTGACTTGTGGGGCTCTGACCAGGTTCTGTTACCCAGAATCCTTTGCAAACCTCAACATTTGGCTAAAAAAACACATTTTCCTCACATTTCGGTGACAGAAAGTTCTGGAATCTGAGAGGAGTCACAAATTTCCTTCCACCCAGCATTCCCCCAAGTCTCCCGATAAAAATGATACCTCACTTGTGTGGGTAGGCCTAGCGCCTGTGACAGGAAATGCCCCAAAACACAACGTGGACACATCACATTTTTTGAAAGAAAACAGAGGTGTTTTTTGCCAAGTGCCTACCTGTAGATTTTGGCCTCTAGCTCAGCCAGCACCTAGGGAAACCTACCAAACCTGTGCATTTTTGAAAAATAAAGACCTAGGGGAATCCAAGATGGGGTGACTTGTGGGGCTCTGACCAGGTTCTGTTACCCAGAATCCTTTGCAAACCTCAAACATTGGCTAAAAAACACATTTTCCTCAAATTTTGGTGACAGAAAGTTCTGGAATCAGAGAGGAGCCACAAATTTCCTTCCACCCAGCGTTCCCCCAAGTCTCCTGATAAAAATGATACCTCACTTGCTTGGGTAGGCCTAGCGCCCGCGACAGAAAATGCCCCAAAACGCAACGTAGACACATCAATTTTTTTTAAAGAAAACAGAGGTGTTTTTTGCAAAGTGCCTACCTGTAGATTTTGTCCTCTAGCTCAGCCAGCACCTAGGGAAACCTACCAAACTTGTACATTTTTGAAAACTAGAGACCTAGGGGAATCCAAAATGGGGTGACTTGTGGGGCTCTGACCAGGTTCTGTTACCCAGAATCCTTTGCAAACCGCAAAATTTGGCTAAAAAACATATTTTCCTCACATTTCAGTGACAGAAAGTTCTGGAATCTGAGAGGAGCCACAAATTTCCATCCACCCAGCGTTCCACCAAGTCTCCCGATAAAAATGGTACCTCACTTGTGTGGGTAGGCCTAGCGCCCATGACAGGAAATGGCCCAAAACGCAACGTGGACACATCACATTTTTTGAAAGAAAACAGAGGTGTTTTTTGCAAAGTGCCTACCTGTAGATTTTGGCCTCTAGCTCAGCCAGCACCTAGAGAAACCTACCAAACCTGTGCATTTTTAAAAAATAAAGACCTAGGGGAATCCAAGATGGGGTGACTTGTGGGGCTCTGACCAGGTTCTGTTACCCAGAATCCTTTGCAAACCTCAAAATGTGGCTAAAAAACACATTTTCCTCACATTTCGGTGATAGAAAGTTCTGGAATCTGAGAGGAGCCACAAATTTCCTTCCACCCAGCGTTCCCCCAAGTCTCCCGATAAAAATGGTACCTCACTTGTGTGGGTAGGCCTAGCGCACATGACAGGAAATGCCCCAAAACACAACATGGACACATCACATTTTTTTAAAGAAAACAGAGGTGTTTTTTGCAAAGTGCCTACCTGTAGATTTTGGCCTCTAGCTCAGCCGGCACCTAGGGAAACCTACCAAACCTGTACATTTTTGAAAACTAGAGACCTAGGGGAATCCATGATGGGGTGACTTGTGGGGCTCTAACCAGGTTCTGTTACCCAGAATCCTTTGCAAACCTCAAAATTTCGCTAAAAAAAACACATTTTCCTCACATTTTGGTGACAGAAAGTTCTAGAATCAGAGAGGAGCCACAAATTCCCTTCCACCCAGCATTCCCCCAAGTCTCCCGATAAAAATGATACCTCACTTGTGTGGGTAGGCCTAGCGCCTGTGACAGGAAATGCCCCAAAACACAAGGTGGACACATCACATTTTTTTAAAGAAAACAGAGGTGTTTTTTGCAAAGTGCCTACCTGTAGATTTTGGCCTCTAGCTCAGCCGGCACCTAGGGAAACCTACCAAACCTGTGCATTTTTTAAAAATAAAGACCTAGGGGAATCCAAGATGGGGTGATTTGTGGGGCTTTGACCAGGTTCTGTTACCCAGAATCCTTTGCAAACCTCAAACTTTGGCTAAAAAAACACATTTTCCTCACATTTCGGTGACAGAAAGTTCTGGAATCTGAGAGGAGCCACAAATTTCCTTCCACCCAGCGTTCCTCCAAGTCTTACGATAAAAATGGTACCTCACTTGTGTGGGTAGGCCTAGCGCCCATGACAGGAGATGCCCCAAAACACAACGTGGACACATCACATTTTTTGAAAGAAAACAGAGGTGTTTTTTGCAAAGTGCCTACCTGTAGATTTTGGCCCTAGCTCAGTGGGCACCTAGGGAAACCTACCAAACCTGTGCATTTCAGAAAACTAGAGACCTAGGGGAATGCAAGATGGGGTGACTTGTGGGGCTCTGACCAGGTTCTGTTACCCAGAATCCTTTGCAAACCTCAACATTTGGCTAAAAAAAACACATTTTCCTCACATTTCGGTGACAGAAAGTTCTGGAATCTGAGAGGAGTCACAAATTTCCTTCCACCCAGCATTCCCCCAAGTCTCCCGATAAAAATGATACCTCACTTGTGTGGGTAGGCCTAGCGCCTGTGACAGGAAATGCCCCAAAACACAACGTGGACACATCACATTTTTTGAAAGAAAACAAAGGTGTTTTTTGCCAAGTGCCTACCTGTAGATTTTGGCCTCTAGCTCAGCCGGCACCTAGGGAAACCTACCAAACCTGTGCATTTTTGAAAAATAAAGACCTAGGGGAATCCAAGATGGGGTGACTTGTGGGGCTCTGACCAGGTTCTGTTACCCAGAATCCTTTGCAAACCTCAAACATTGGCTAAAAAACACATTTTCCTCAAATTTTGGTGACAGAAAGTTCTGGAATCAGAGAGGAGCCACAAATTTCCTTCCACCCAGCGTTCCCCCAAGTCTCCTGATAAAAATTATACCTCACTTGCTTGGGTAGGCCTAGCGCCCGCGACAGAAAATGCCCCAAAACGCAACGTAGACACATCAATTTTTTTTAAAGAAAACAGAGGTGTTTTTTGCAAAGTGCCTACCTGTAGATTTTGTCCTCTAGCTCAGCCAGCACCTAGGGAAACCTACCAAACTTGTACATTTTTGCAAACTAGAGACCTAGGGGAATCCAAAATGGGGTGACTTGTGGGGCTCTGACCAGGTTCTGTTACCCAGAATCCTTTGCAAACCGCAAAATTTGGCTAAAAAACATATTTTCCTCACATTTCAGTGACAGAAAGTTCTGGAATCTGAGAGGAGCCACAAATTTCCATCCACCCAGCGTTCCACCAAGTCTCCCGATAAAAATGGTACCTCACTTGTGTGGGTAGGCCTAGCGCCCATGACAGGAAATGGCCCAAAACGCAACGTGGACACATCACATTTTTTGAAAGAAAACAGAGGTGTTTTTTGCAAAGTGCCTACATGTAGATTTTGGCCTCTAGCTCAGCCAGCACCTAGAGAAACCTACCAAACCTGTGCATTTTTAAAAAATAAAGACCTAGGGGAATCCAAGATGGGGTGACTTGTGGGGCTCTGACCAGGTTCTGTTACCCAGAATCCTTTGCAAACCTCAAAATGTGGCTAAAAAACACATTTTCTTCACATTTCGGTGATAGAAAGTTCTGGAATCTGAGAGGAGCCACAAATTTCCTTCCACCCAGCGTTCCCCCAAGTCTCCCGATAAAAATGGTACCTCACTTGTGTGGGTAGGCCTAGCGCACATGACAGGAAATGCCCCAAAACACAACATGGACACATCACATTTTTTGAAAGAAAACAGAGGTGTTTTTTGCAAAGTGCCTACCTGTAGATTTTGGCCTCTAGCTCAGCCGGCACCTAGGGAAACCTACCAAACCTGTACATTTTTGAAAACTAGAGACCTAGGGGAATCCAAGATGGGGTGACTTGTGGGGCTCTAACCAGGTTCTGTTACCCAGAATCCTTTGCAAACCTCAAAATTTCGCTAAAAAAAACACATTTTCCTCACATTTTGGTGACAGAAAGTTCTAGAATCAGAGAGGAGCCACAAATTCCCTTCCACCCAGCATTCCCCCAAGTCTCCCGATAAAAATGATACCTCACTTGTGTGGGTAGGCCTAGCGCCTGTGACAGGAAATGCCCCAAAACACAAGGTGGACACATCACATTTTTTTAAAGAAAACAGAGGTGTTTTTTGCAAAGTGCCTACCTGTAGATTTTGGCCTCTAGCTCAGCCGGCACCTAGGGAAACCTACCAAACCTGTGCATTTTTTAAAAATAAAGACCTAGGGGAATCCAAGATGGGGTGATTTGTGGGGCTTTGACCAGGTTCTGTTACCCAGAATCCTTTGCAAACTGCAAAATTTGGCTAAAAAACATATTTTCCTCACATTTCAGTGACAGAAAGTTCTGGAATCTGAGAGGAGCCACAAATTTCCATCCACCCAGCGTTCCACCAAGTCTCCCGATAAAAATGGTACCTCACTTGTGTGGGTAGGCCTAGCGCCCATGACAGGAAATGCCCCAAAACGCAACGTGGACACATCACATTTTTTGAAAGAAAACAGAGGTGTTTTTTGCAAAGTGCCTACCTGTAGATTTTGGCCTCTAGCTCAGCCAGCACCTAGAGAAACCTACCAAACCTGTGCATTTTTTAAATCTAAAGACCTAGGGGAATCCAAGATGGGGTGACTTGTGGGGCTCTGACCAGGTTCTGTTACCCAGAATCCTTTGCAAACCTCAAACATTGGCTAAAAAAACACATTTTCCTCAAATTTTGGTGACAGAAAGTTCTGGAATCAGAGAGGAGCCACAAATTTCCTTCCACCCAGCGTTCCCCCAAGGCTCCTGATAAAAATGATACCTCACTTGCGTGGGTAGGCCTAGCGCCCATGACAGGAAATGCCCCAAAACGCAACGTAGACACATCAATTTTTTTTAAAGAAAACAGAGGAGTTTTTTGCAAAGTGCCTACCTGTAGATTTTGTCCTCTAGATCAGCCAGCACCTAGGGAAACCTACCAAACTTGTACATTTTTGAAAACTAGTGACCTAGGGGAATCCAAGATGGGGTGACTTGTGGGGCTCTGACCAGGTTCTGTTATCCAGAATCCTTTGCAAACCTCACAATTTGGCTAAAAAAACACGTTTTCCTCACATTTCGGTGACAGAAAGTTCTGGAATATGAGAGGAGCCACAAATTTCCTTCCACCCAGCGTTCCCCCAAGTCTCCCGATAAAAATAATACCTCACTTGTGTGGGTAGGCCAGCGCCTGCGACAGAAAATGCCCCAAAACGCAACGTCGACACATCAAATTTTTTTAAAGAAAACAGAGGTGTTTTTTGCAAAGTGCCTACCTGTAGATTTTGTCCTCTAGCTCAGCCAGCACCTAGGGAAACCTACCAAACTTGTACATTTTTGAAAACTAGAGACCTAGGGGAATCCAAGATGGGGTGACTTGTGGGGCTCTGACCAGGTTCTGTTATCCAGAATCCTTTGCAAACCTCACAATTTGGCTAAAAAAACACGTTTTCCTCACATTTCGGTGACAGAAAGTTCTGGAATATGAGAGGAGCCACAAATTTCCTTCCACCCAGCATTCCCCCAAGTCTCCCGATAAAAATAATACCTCACTTGTGTGGGTAGGCCTAGCGCCTGCGACAGGAAACGCCCCAAAATGCAACGTGGACAAATCACATTTTTTGAAAGAAAACAGAGCTGTTTTTTGCAAAGTGCCTACCTGTAGATTTTGGCCTCTAGCTCAGCCGCACCTAGGGAAACCTACCAAACCTGTGCATTTTTTAAAACTAGAGACCTAGAGGAATCCAAGATGGGGTGACTTGTGGGGCTCTGACAAGGTTCTGTTACCCAGAATCCTTTGCAAACCTCAAACTTTGGCTAAAAAAACACATTTTCCTCACATTTCGGTGACTGAAAGTTCTGGAATGTGAGAGGAGCCACAAATATCCTTCCATCCAGCGTTCCCCAAAGTCTCCCGATAAAAATGGTACCTCACTTGTGTGGGTAGGCCTAGTGCCCATGACAGGAAATGCCCCAAAACACAACATGGACACATCACATTTTTTGAAAGAAAACAGAGGTGTTTTTTGCAAAGTGCCTACCTGTAGATTTTGGCCTCTAGCTCAGCCGGCAGCTAGGGAAACCTACCAAACCTGTGAATTTTTGAAAACTAGAGACCTAGGGGAATGCAAGATGGGGTGACTTGTGGGACTCTGACCAGGTTCTGTTACCCAGAATCCTTTGCAAACCTCAATATTTGGCTAAAAAAACAGGTTTTCCTCACATTTCGGTGACAGAAAGTTCTGGAATCCGAGAGGAGCCACAAATTTCCTTCCACCCAGCGTTCCCCCAAGTCTCCCGATAAAAATGATACCTTACTTGTGTGGGTAGGCCTAGCGCCCGTGACAGGAAATGCCCCAAAACACAACGTGGACACATCAAATTTTTTAAAAGAAATCAGGTGTTTTTTGCAAAGTGCCTACTTGTAGATTTTGGCCTCTAGCTCAGCTGGCACATAGGGAAACCCACCAAACCTGTGCATTTTTTAAAACTAGAGACCTAGGGGAATCCAAGATGGGGTGACTTGTGGGGCTTTGACCAGGTTCTGTTACCCAGAATCCTTTGCAAACCGCAAAATTTGGCTAAAAAACATATTTTCCTCACTTTTCAGTGACAGAAAGTTCTGGAATCTGAGAGGAGCCACAAATTTCCTTCCACCCAGCGTTCCCCCAAGTCTCCCGATAAAAATGATACCTCACTTGTGTGGGTAGGCCTAGCGCCCCTGACAGGAAATGCCCCAAAACACAACGTGGACACATCACATTTTTTTAAAGAAAACAGGTGTTTTTTGCAAAGTGCCTACTTGTAGATTTGGGCCTCTAGCTCAGCTGGCACATAGGGAAACCCACCAAACCTGTGCATTTTTTAAAACTAGAGACCTAGGGGAATCCAAGATGGGGTGATTTGTGGGGCTTTGACCAGGTTCTGTTACCCAGAATCCTTTGCAAACCGCAAAATTTGGCTAAAAAACATATTTTCCTCACATTTCAGTGACAGAAAGTTCTGGAATCTGAGAGGAGCCACAAATTTCCATCCACCCAGCGTTCCACCAAGTCTCCCGATAAAAATGGTACCTCACTTGTGTGGGTAGGCCTAGCGCCCATGACAGGAAATGCCCCAAAACGCAACGTGGACACATCACATTTTTTGAAAGAAAACAGAGGTGTTTTTTGCAAAGTGCCTACCTGTAGATTTTGGCCTCTAGCTCAGCCAGCACCTAGAGAAACCTACCAAACCTGTGCATTTTTTAAATCTAAAGACCTAGGGGAATCCAAGATGGGGTGACTTGTGGGGCTCTGACCAGGTTCTGTTACCCAGAATCCTTTGCAAACCTCAAACATTGGCTAAAAAAACACATTTTCCTCAAATTTTGGTGACAGAAAGTTCTGGAATCAGAGAGGAGCCACAAATTTCCTTCCACCCAGCGTTCCCCCAAGGCTCCTGATAAAAATGATACCTCACTTGCGTGGGTAGGCCTAGCGCCCGCGACAGAAAATGCCCCAAAACGCAACGTAGACACATCAAATTTTTTTAAAGAAAACAGAGGTGTTTTTTGCAAAGTGCCTACCTGTAGATTTTGTCCTCTAGCTCAGCCAGCACCTAGGGAAACCTACCAAACTTGTACATTTTTGAAAACTAGAGACCTAGGGGAATCCAAGATGGGGTGACTTGTGGGGCTCTGACCAGGTTCTGTTATCCAGAATCCTTTGCAAACCTCACAATTTGGCTAAAAAAACACGTTTTCCTCACATTTCTGTGACAGAAAGTTCTGGAATCTGAGAGGAGCCACAAATTTCCTTCCACCCAGCGTTCCCCCAAGTCTCCCGATAAAAATAATACCTCACTTGTGTGGGTAGGCCTAGCGCCTGCGACAGAAAATGCCCCAAAACGCAACGTAGACACATCAAATTTTTTTTAAAGAAAACAGAGGTGTTTTTTGCAAAGTGCCTACCTGTAGATTTTGTCCTCTAGCTCAGCCAGCACCTAGGGAAACCTACCAAACTTGTAAATTTTTGAAAACTAGAGACCTAGGGGAATCCAAGATGGGGTGACTTGTGGGGCTCTGACCAGGTTCTGTTATCCAGAATCCTTTGCAAACCTCACAATTTGGCTAAAAAAACACGTTTTCCTCACATTTCGGAGACAGAAAGTTCTGGAATCTGAGAGGAGCCACAAATTTCCTTCCACCCAGCGTTCCCCCAAGTCTCCCGATAAAAATAATACCTCACTTGTGTGGGTAGGCCTAGCGCCTGCGACAGGAAACGCCCCAAAATGCAACGTGGACAAATCACATTTTTTGAAAGAAAACAGAGCTGTTTTTTGCAAAGTGCCTACCTGTAGATTTTGGCCTCTAGCTCAGCCGCACCTAGGGAAACCTACCAAACCTGTGCATTTTTTAAAACTAGAGACCTAGGGGAATCCAAGATGGGGTGACTTGTGGGGCTCTGACCAGGTTCTGTTACCCAGAATCCTTTGCAAACCTCAAACATTGGCTAAAAAAACACATTTTCCTCACATTTCGGTGACAGAAAGTTCTGGAATCCGAGAGGAGCCACAAATTTCCTTCCACCCAGCGTTCCCCCAAGTCTCCCGATAAAAATGATACCTTACTTGTGTGGGTAGGCCTAGCGCCCGTGACAGGAAATGCCCCAAAACACAATGTGGACACATCAATTTTTTTTAAAGAAATCAGGTGTTTTTTGCAAAGTGCCTACTTGTAGATTTTGGCCTCTAGCTCAGCTGGCACATAGGGAAACCCACCAAACCTGTGCATTTTTTAAAACTAGAGACCTAGGGGAATCCAAGATGGGGTGACTTGTGGGGCTTTGACCAGGTTCTGTTACCCAGAATCCTTTGCAAACCGCAAAATTTGGCTAAAAAACATATTTTCCTCACATTTCAGTGACAGAAAGTTCTGGAATCTGAGAGGAGCCACAAATTTCCTTCCACCCAGCGTTCCCCCAAGTTTCCCGATAAAAATGATACCTCACTTGTTTGGGTAGGCCTAGCGCCCGTGACAGGAAATGCCCCAAAACACAACATGGACACATCACATTTTTTGAAAGAAAACAGAGGTGTTTTTTGCAAACTGCCTACCTGTAGATTTTGGCCTCTAGCTCAGCCAGCAGCTAGGGAAACCTACCAAACCTGTGAATTTTTGAAAACTAGAGACCTAGGGGAATGCAAGATGGGGTGACTTGTGGGACTCTGACCAGGTTCTGTTACCCAGTATCCTTTGCAAACCTCAATATTTGGCTAAAAAAACAGGTTTTCCTCACATTTCGGTGACAGAAAGTTCTGGAATCCGAGAGGAGCCACAAATTTCCTTCCACCCAGCGTTCCCCCAAGTCTCCCGATAAAAATGATACCTCACTTGTGTGGGTAGGCCTAGCGCCCGTGACAGGAAATGCCCCAAAACACAACGTGGACACATCACATTTTTTTAAAGAAAACAGGTGTTTTTTGCAAAGTGCCTACTTGTAGATTTTGGCCTCTAGCTCAGCTGGCACATAGGGAAACCCACCAAACCTGTGCATTTTTTAAAACTAGAGACCTAGGGGAATCCAAGATGGGGTGATTTGTGGGGCTTTGACCAGGTTCTGTTACCCAGAATCCTTTGCAAACCGCAAAATTTGGCTAAAAAACATATTTTCCTCACATTTCAGTGACAGAAAGTTCTGGAATCTGAGAGGAGCCACAAATGTCCATCCACCCAGCGTTCCACCAAGTCTCCCGATAAAAATGGTACCTCACTTGTGTGGGTAGGCCTAGCGCCCATGACAGGAAATGGCCCAAAACGCAACGTGGACACATCACATTTTTTGAAAGAAAACAGAGGTGTTTTTTGCAAAGTGCCTACCTGTAGATTTTGGCCTCTAGCTCAGCCAGCACCTAGAGAAACCTACCAAACCTGTGCATTTTTAAAAAATAAAGACCTAGGGGAATCCAAGATGGGGTGACTTGTGGGGCTCTGACCAGGTTCTGTTACCCAGAATCCTTTGCAAACCTCAAAATGTGGCTAAAAAACACATTTTCCTCACATTTCAGTGACAGAAAGTTCTGGAATCTGAGAGGAGCCACAAATTTCCATCCACCCAGCGTTCCACCAAGTCTCCCGATAAAAATGGTACCTCACTTGTGTGGGTAGGCCTAGCGCCCATGACAGGAAATGCCCCAAAACGCAACGTGGACACATCACATTTTTTGAAAGAAAACAGAGGTGTTTTTTGCAAAGTGCCTACCTGTAGATTTTGGCCTCTAGCTCAGCCAGCACCTAGAGAAACCTACCAAACCTGTGCATTTTTTTAATCTAAAGACCTAGGGGAATCCAAGATGGGGTGACTTGTGGGGCTCTGACCAGGTTCTGTTACCCAGAATCCTTTGCAAACCTCAAACATAGGCTAAAAAAAACAAATTTTCCTCAAATTTTGGTGACAGAGAGTTCTGGAATCTGAGAGGAGCCACAAATTTCCTTCCACCCAGCGTTCCCCCAAGTCTCCCGATAAAAATTATACCTCACTTGTGTGGGTAGGCCTAGCGCCTGCGACAGGAAACGCCCCAAAATGCAACGTGGACAAATCACATTTTTTGAAAGAAAACAGAGCTGTTTTTTGCAAAGTGCCTACCTGTAGATTTTGGCCTCTAGCTCAGCCACACCTAGGGAAACCTACCAAACCTGTGCATTTTTGAAAAATAAAGACCTAGGGGAATCCAAGATGGGGTGACTTGTGGGGCTCTGACAAGGTTCTGTTACCCAGAATCCTTTGCAAACCTCAAACTTTGGCTAAAAAAACACATTTTCCTCACATTTCGGTGACAGAAAGTTCTGGAATCTGAGAGGAGCCACAAATTTCCTTCCATCCAGCGTTCCTCCAAGTCTTACGATAAAAATGGTACCTGACTTGTGTGGGTAGGCCTAGCGCCCATGACAGGAAATGCCCCAAAACACAACGTGGACAAATCACATTTTTTTAAAGAAAACAGAGGTGTTTTTGGCAAAGTGCCTACCTGTAGATTTTGGCCTCTCGCTCAGTCGGCACCTAGGGAAACCTACCAAACCTGTGCATTTCTGAAAACTAGAGACCTAGGGGAATGCAAGATGGGGTGACTTGTGGGGCTCTGACCAGGTTCTGTTACCCAGAATCCTTTGCAAACCTCAACATTTGGGTAAAAAAACACGTTTTCCTCACATTTCGGTGACAGAAAGTTCTGGAATCTGAGAGGAGTCACAAATTTGCTTCCACCCAGCATTCCCCCAAGTCTCCCGACAAAAATGATACCTCACTTGTGTGGGTAGGCCTAGCGCCTGTGACAGGAAATGCCCCAAAACACAACGTGGACACATCACATTTTTTTAAAGAAAACAGAGGTGTTTTTTGCAAAGTGCCTACCTGTAGATTTTGGACTCTAGCTCAGCCGGCACCTAGGGAAACCTACCAAACCTGTGCATTTTTTAAAAATAAAGACCTAGGGGAATCCAAGATGGGGTGACTTGTGGGGCTCTGACCAGGTTCTGTTACCCAGAATCCTTTGCAAACCTCAAAATGTGGCTAAAAAACACATTTTCCTCACATTTCGGTGATAGAAAGTTCTGGAATCTGAGAGGGGCCACAAATTTCCTTCCACCCAGCGTTCCCCCAAGTCTCCCGATAAAAATGGTACCTCACTTGTGTGGGTAGGCCTAGCGCACATGACAGGAAATGCCCCAAAACACAACGTGGACACATCACATTTTTTGAAAGAAAACAGAGGTGTTTTTTGCAAAGTGCCTACCTGTAGATTTTGGCCTCTAGCTCAGCCGGCACTTAGGGAAACCTACCAAACCTGTACATTTTTTAAAACTAGAGACCAAGGGGAATCCAAGATGGGGTGACTTGTGGGGCTCTAACCAGGTTCTGTTACCCAGAATCCTTTGCAAACCTCAAAATTTCGCTAAAAAAAACACATTTTCCTCACATTTTGGTGACAGAAAGTTCTAGAATCAGAGAGGAGCCACAAATTCCCTTCCACCCACCATTCCCCCAAGTCTCCCGATAAAAATGATACCTCACTTGTGTGGGTAGGCCTAGCGCCTGTGACAGGAAATGCCCCAAAACACAACGTGGACACATCACATTTTTTGAAAGAAAACAGAGGTGTTTTTTGCAAAGTGCCTACCTGTAGATTTTGGCCTCTAGCTCAGCCGGCACCTAGGGAAACCTACAAAACCTGTACATTTTTGAAAAATAAAGACCTAGGGGAATCCAAGATGGGGTGACTTGTGGGGCTCTGACCAGGTTCTGTTACCCAGAATCCTTTGCAAACCTCAAACTTTGGCTAAAAAAACACATTTTCCTCAAATTTTGGTGACAGAAAGTTCTGGAATCAGAGAGGAGCCACAAATTTGCTTCCACCCAGCGTTCCCCCAAGTCTCCTGATAAAAATTATACCTCACTTGTGTGGGTAGGCCTAGCGCCCGTGACAGGAAATGCCCCAAAACACAACGTGGACACATCACATTTTTTTAAAGAAAACAGAGGTGTTTTTTGCCAAGTGCCTACCTGTAGATTTTGGCCTCTAGCTCAGCCGGCACCTAGGGAAACCTACCAAACCTGTGCATTTTTGAAAAATAAAGACTGAGGGGAAACCAAGATGGGTTGACTTGTGGGGATCTGACCAGGTTCTGTTACCCAGAATCCTTTGCAAACCTCAAAATGTGGCTAAAAAACACATTTTCCTCACATTTCGGTGACAGAAAGTTCTGGAATCTGAGAGGAGCCACAAATTTCCATCCACCCAGCGTTCCACCAAGTCTCCCGATAAAAATGATACCTCACTTGTGTGGGTAGGCCTAGCACCTGTGACAGGAAATGCCCCAAAACACAACGTGGACACATCACATTTTTTGAAAGAAAACAGAGGTGTTTTTTGCCAAGTACCTACCTGTAGATTTTGGCCTCTAGCTCAGCCGGCACCTAGGGAAACCTACCAAACCTGTGCATTTTTGAAAAATAAAGACCTAGGGGAATCCAAGATGGGGTGACTTGTGGGGCTCTGACCAGGTTCTGTTACCCAGAATCCTTTGCAAACCTCAAACATTGGCTAAAAAAACACATTTTCCTCAAATTTTGGTGACAGAAAGTTCTGGAATCAGAGAGGAGCCACAAATTTCCATCCACCCAGCGTTCCACCAAGTCTCCCGATAAAAATGGTACCTCACTTGTGTGGGTAGGCCTAGCGCCCATGACAGGAAATGCCCCAAAACGCAACGTGGACACATCACATTTTTTGAAAGAAAACAGAGGTGTTTTTTGCAAAGTGCCTACCTGTAGATTTTGGCCTCTAGCTCAGCCAGCACCTAGAGAAACCTACCAAACCTGTGCATTTTTTAAATCTAAAGACCTAGGGGAATCCAAGATGGGGTGACTTGTGGGGCTCTGACCAGGTTCTGTTACCCAGAATCCTTTGCAAACCTCAAACATTGGCTAAAAAAACACATTTTCCTCAAATTTTGGTGACAGAAAGTTCTGGAATCAGAGAGGAGCCACAAATTTCCTTCCACCCAGCGTTCCCCCAAGGCTCCTGATAAAAATGATACCTCACTTGCGTGGGTAGGCCTAGCGCCCGCGACAGAAAATGCCCCAAAACGCAACGTAGACACATCAAATTTTTTTAAAGAAAACAGAGGTGTTTTTTGCAAAGTGCCTACCTGTAGATTTTGTCCTCTAGCTCAGCCAGCACCTAGGGAAACCTACCAAACTTGTACATTTTTGAAAACTAGAGACCTAGGGGAATCCAAGATGGGGTGACTTGTGGGGCTCTGACCAGGTTCTGTTATCCAGAATCCTTTGCAAACCTCACAATTTGGCTAAAAAAACACGTTTTCCTCACATTTCTGTGACAGAAAGTTCTGGAATCTGAGAGGAGCCACAAATTTCCTTCCACCCAGCGTTCCCCCAAGTCTCCCGATAAAAATAATACCTCACTTGTGTGGGTAGGCCTAGCGCCTGCGACAGAAAATGCCCCAAAACGCAACGTAGACACATCAAATTTTTTTTAAAGAAAACAGAGGTGTTTTTTGCAAAGTGCCTACCTGTAGATTTTGTCCTCTAGCTCAGCCAGCACCTAGGGAAACCTACCAAACTTGTAAATTTTTGAAAACTAGAGACCTAGGGGAATCCAAGATGGGGTGACTTGTGGGGCTCTGACCAGGTTCTGTTATCCAGAATCCTTTGCAAACCTCACAATTTGGCTAAAAAAACACGTTTTCCTCACATTTCGGAGACAGAAAGTTCTGGAATCTGAGAGGAGCCACAAATTTCCTTCCACCCAGCGTTCCCCCAAGTCTCCCGATAAAAATAATACCTCACTTGTGTGGGTAGGCCTAGCGCCTGCGACAGGAAACGCCCCAAAATGCAACGTGGACAAATCACATTTTTTGAAAGAAAACAGAGCTGTTTTTTGCAAAGTGCCTACCTGTAGATTTTGGCCTCTAGCTCAGCCGCACCTAGGGAAACCTACCAAACCTGTGCATTTTTTAAAACTAGAGACCTAGGGGAATCCAAGATGGGGTGACTTGTGGGGCTCTGACCAGGTTCTGTTACCCAGAATCCTTTGCAAACCTCAAACATTGGCTAAAAAAACACATTTTCCTCACATTTCGGTGACAGAAAGTTCTGGAATCCGAGAGGAGCCACAAATTTCCTTCCACCCAGCGTTCCCCCAAGTCTCCCGATAAAAATGATACCTTACTTGTGTGGGTAGGCCTAGCGCCCGTGACAGGAAATGCCCCAAAACACAATGTGGACACATCAATTTTTTTTAAAGAAATCAGGTGTTTTTTGCAAAGTGCCTACTTGTAGATTTTGGCCTCTAGCTCAGCTGGCACATAGGGAAACCCACCAAACCTGTGCATTTTTTAAAACTAGAGACCTAGGGGAATCCAAGATGGGGTGACTTGTGGGGCTTTGACCAGGTTCTGTTACCCAGAATCCTTTGCAAACCGCAAAATTTGGCTAAAAAACATATTTTCCTCACATTTCAGTGACAGAAAGTTCTGGAATCTGAGAGGAGCCACAAATTTCCTTCCACCCAGCGTTCCCCCAAGTTTCCCGATAAAAATGATACCTCACTTGTTTGGGTAGGCCTAGCGCCCGTGACAGGAAATGCCCCAAAACACAACATGGACACATCACATTTTTTGAAAGAAAACAGAGGTGTTTTTTGCAAACTGCCTACCTGTAGATTTTGGCCTCTAGCTCAGCCAGCAGCTAGGGAAACCTACCAAACCTGTGAATTTTTGAAAACTAGAGACCTAGGGGAATGCAAGATGGGGTGACTTGTGGGACTCTGACCAGGTTCTGTTACCCAGTATCCTTTGCAAACCTCAATATTTGGCTAAAAAAACAGGTTTTCCTCACATTTCGGTGACAGAAAGTTCTGGAATCCGAGAGGAGCCACAAATTTCCTTCCACCCAGCGTTCCCCCAAGTCTCCCGATAAAAATGATACCTCACTTGTGTGGGTAGGCCTAGCGCCCGTGACAGGAAATGCCCCAAAACACAACGTGGACACATCACATTTTTTTAAAGAAAACAGGTGTTTTTTGCAAAGTGCCTACTTGTAGATTTTGGCCTCTAGCTCAGCTGGCACATAGGGAAACCCACCAAACCTGTGCATTTTTTAAAACTAGAGACCTAGGGGAATCCAAGATGGGGTGATTTGTGGGGCTTTGACCAGGTTCTGTTACCCAGAATCCTTTGCAAACCGCAAAATTTGGCTAAAAAACATATTTTCCTCACATTTCAGTGACAGAAAGTTCTGGAATCTGAGAGGAGCCACAAATGTCCATCCACCCAGCGTTCCACCAAGTCTCCCGATAAAAATGGTACCTCACTTGTGTGGGTAGGCCTAGCGCCCATGACAGGAAATGGCCCAAAACGCAACGTGGACACATCACATTTTTTGAAAGAAAACAGAGGTGTTTTTTGCAAAGTGCCTACCTGTAGATTTTGGCCTCTAGCTCAGCCAGCACCTAGAGAAACCTACCAAACCTGTGCATTTTTAAAAAATAAAGACCTAGGGGAATCCAAGATGGGGTGACTTGTGGGGCTCTGACCAGGTTCTGTTACCCAGAATCCTTTGCAAACCTCAAAATGTGGCTAAAAAACACATTTTCCTCACATTTCAGTGACAGAAAGTTCTGGAATCTGAGAGGAGCCACAAATTTCCATCCACCCAGCGTTCCACCAAGTCTCCCGATAAAAATGGTACCTCACTTGTGTGGGTAGGCCTAGCGCCCATGACAGGAAATGCCCCAAAACGCAACGTGGACACATCACATTTTTTGAAAGAAAACAGAGGTGTTTTTTGCAAAGTGCCTACCTGTAGATTTTGGCCTCTAGCTCAGCCAGCACCTAGAGAAACCTACCAAACCTGTGCATTTTTTTAATCTAAAGACCTAGGGGAATCCAAGATGGGGTGACTTGTGGGGCTCTGACCAGGTTCTGTTACCCAGAATCCTTTGCAAACCTCAAACATAGGCTAAAAAAAACAAATTTTCCTCAAATTTTGGTGACAGAGAGTTCTGGAATCTGAGAGGAGCCACAAATTTCCTTCCACCCAGCGTTCCCCCAAGTCTCCCGATAAAAATTATACCTCACTTGTGTGGGTAGGCCTAGCGCCTGCGACAGGAAACGCCCCAAAATGCAACGTGGACAAATCACATTTTTTGAAAGAAAACAGAGCTGTTTTTTGCAAAGTGCCTACCTGTAGATTTTGGCCTCTAGCTCAGCCACACCTAGGGAAACCTACCAAACCTGTGCATTTTTGAAAAATAAAGACCTAGGGGAATCCAAGATGGGGTGACTTGTGGGGCTCTGACAAGGTTCTGTTACCCAGAATCCTTTGCAAACCTCAAACTTTGGCTAAAAAAACACATTTTCCTCACATTTCGGTGACAGAAAGTTCTGGAATCTGAGAGGAGCCACAAATTTCCTTCCATCCAGCGTTCCTCCAAGTCTTACGATAAAAATGGTACCTGACTTGTGTGGGTAGGCCTAGCGCCCATGACAGGAAATGCCCCAAAACACAACGTGGACAAATCACATTTTTTTAAAGAAAACAGAGGTGTTTTTGGCAAAGTGCCTACCTGTAGATTTTGGCCTCTCGCTCAGTCGGCACCTAGGGAAACCTACCAAACCTGTGCATTTCTGAAAACTAGAGACCTAGGGGAATGCAAGATGGGGTGA